>NC_058521.1:287390598-287460598 GCF_904849725.1 Hordeum vulgare subsp. vulgare | reverse complement strand
CCAAAAGCAGGATTAGGGTTTTACGCTCACCGACACTAAACGCGCCCATGTCGGGGAAACGAAGAGTCCGCGCGGAGAGGCGGGCTGCTCGCGTGGCGCGGAAGGTGCGGCGGGGGGGGGGGGGGGCACAATGCCCAGCTACATCCCGCCACCTTGACGGCCGACGTCCATGCTGGACAGGCTTCCGATGGGCGTCGGGGGTTGCCATCTTCACCAACCGTGCAGCTTCCCTGCACCGCCCCGGCCCTTCCACGCGTCATGCTGGACTCTTCCCTCATCCGAGCTTGTCAACACCCGACACACAGGCATGACACGCTGTTGGTGGCGTACGAGCTCACGCGCCACCACACCGCACGTTAGCGCCATGACGGAGGTCACGCGCGCTATCTCAGGCTCTTCGCTGTCGGCGAAACCCGACCTCGTTCCCGCTCGAACCGTGTCCGTCACCCCGTATCGCCAGGGCTTGCAACGGGACTCGTACTGGAGATCCAGCGGGAGCATATGGGGTGCAAGACTCGGCCCCGCTGGGAGGGTGTCACCCAGGTTCCTAGGCGCACTTCACGGAGTGAGCAGGGAGTACCAGAGGCTCGACTACATCAACCCTTGGGGGCTCACATGGTCCGACGACAACCATATCAGCCCACCTACGAGCCACAGAGGAGACCATGCAGACCGTCACTACAGCAGGAGGCACGAGCGCGACCCCACGGACAGCCCCAACGCGAACAAGTATGAAAAACTCCATAGGGGTGATCCAAAGGGTGGCTTAGCGAGGATGCCTAGCGCGGGTGCACTCGCGGGGCGCACCTGCTGGTTGGGAGCTGCCCCACGCAGACGTCTGGGTTTGGGGACCCAGGACCTCTCGCCTTGGACAGGGTGGACGCACCCTCATGTCCAGGTGGAGGGGCCCCAGCCTAGGGATTGAGGGTGGAACATACGACCATGTTCCCGGGCCAGACGATCCCAACCTGGGGTACGGAGGTGGTATACCCGCCACCGCCTACGGGGCGCGCGACGCCCACTTGGGGACGGAGGGTGGAAATACGCCCATGTTACCGGTGCAGGCTTCGTTCGGTTACCAGCAGGTGTTCGGGTACCCGTCGCTGCCCTTAGGCTGGGCTTGTGTAACGCCCAAGATGCGACCCTATCCTTAATTTCGCACGAGGGCCTCTTTAGGGATAGAAGCGCATCTCTTCGTTTCGCAAGAATAGATATCATTACAAGTACATGTACTGAAGAGAAGAGTATATGAAATTGGCTTACACTTTCCACAAGCTACATCAGAGTCACATCAGTACTTTACATAATCGTCATGAAGAAGAGCAGGGTCGGACTACGGACGAAAACAAACGACAAAAGAAGAACGACGTCCATCCTTGCTATCCCAGGCTGCCGGCCTGGAACCCATCCTAGATCGATGAACGAGAAGAAGAAGAAGAAGCAACTCCAAATAAACAATCAACGCTCGCGTCAAGCAACCTTTACCTGTACCTACAACTAGTGTTGTAGTAATCTGTGAGCCATAGGGGACCCAACAATCTCATGTCCAAAGGTATCAACACTAGCAAAGCTTAATGGGTGAGGTAAGGTTAAGTGGTGAGGTTGCAGCAGCGACTAAGCATTTATTTGGTGTTAACTTACGAGTACAAGGAAAAGAGGGGGATGATCTACGCATAACGGACGTGAACTACTGATGACCAAAGGAATGATCCTGAACACCTACTTACGTCAAACATAACCCCACCATGTCCTCGATCTGAGAAGGAACTCGCGAAAGAGACATTCACGGTTACACACTCAGTTGATAAGTTTTAGTTATGTTTACTTCAAGTTATCTAGAACCGGATGCTAAACAAAGTTTCCACGTTGCCACATTAACGCGGGCACGGCTTTCCGAAAGATTTAACCCTGCAGGGGTGCTCAAACTAGTTCATCACAAATGACCACAAGCCACAAAGAAATCCTTGATCACGAAGCTCGCGATCTCGTGGGACTTCTTAGTGTGAAACCTCAACTCTGAGATTACCCAAAGTCTTACCGGAATCCCGATGCACAAGATATTTCTTCAAAGGTAAAACTAATCCAGCAAGGCCACCCGACGTGTCGATGATCCCGATAGGAGTCGCGTATCTCGTTCTCAGGAAACGACGGATAAGCGACGCGTACGGTGGCCTGATAGAAATCACCCAAGTTGCCCTGGGTTGGCCCCGCAGTGTGTTCTAGGGTGGACCAACACTCATGAGGAGCACTGGCCCGAGGGGTTGATTATGTTTCCTCGGGTTAATTACTCCCTATGCGGTTTATTAGTTATTAGGCAAATGTAGTACCAAAGTTTGGCCTTACCAGACCAGTTTTAATCTAAAACGAATTATCAAGGGGGTCCCACAACAACCCCGATCGTGTTAGGAGCGCTCAATTATGGAACAATACACCGGTAGCCGAAACTAAGGTGGCAAAGGTGGAACAAAACACCAGGCTAGAAAGGTCAAGTATATAGGTGCATTAAATTATATAACATTAATATGGTGATATAACAAGGAATCCATGTAATCGCATGGAAGCAACTGCACCCGCAACTAGCAAATCTAAAAAATTGTTAAGCAAGCAGTAACATAGCCAATCAGTGGTTTGCTAGGTTGTGAACAGGTGGAAGGGTTCATGGCAATGTTGAGAGGGTAACAATTAACAGGTGGTAGGCAAGAAGACATAGCGATAGAAAGGATACAACTAGCATGGCATTGATAGTAATGATATCTGTGGAAATGGTCATCTTGCCTGAGATCCCGCTTGGAAGAAGAACAACTCCGAGAAGCAGACAAACTGACGTAGTCGAACAGGTCCTCACATTCCGACACGCTTGGGGAACTCTATCGAGTCGGTGCCAACCGGAAACAAGCCTCAACACATGGTATTCACCACGACACATGCACGTCATGATGCACAACACATATTTTCCCTGAATAGCATGACAATTCACATCATACAAACACTACACATTAAATGAAGCTCGATATGCAACAAGTTGCATACCGACGAAACTCCATGTTTAATTGTTTTGTTCACTCCAGTTTAGGAACACGACAATATTAAAATGTCGTTAACATGGCAAGGGGTGAAGCACAAATTAATCTACCTATCTAGGCATTTTAAATGAGGTCGGAAACAACTTATAGCATCCCCGAAATGACCCCACGCGTTAAATTCGAATTCTGCCCATATTTGTCCTCATCACATTATATGTTTGTTAAAAAGCAAAAAAAAGTCGAGCATGAGATTCTACACGTCGTTATACTCGATTTACATATATAGATCATCTCCAACGGATCTATGGATCAAAAGTTACGGGTAAAACGGTATTAGCCCAGCGCGACACGGGAAATGATGCAAACAACAAGCTTCACAGTTTTAATCATGCATGAGAGTTAAAAAATATTAATCTCTGGGAAAGTCTAGTCATGTTACATATCTAACTCGCGAAATCCAACCCGCAGAATAGAATCTATGGGCGTTTGAAAACATGCCCAAAATCTACTCAGCCAAAAAAACATGCATGGGCCCGAAGCATCATAGTGCAGTGGCCTAGGGGTAGATCAGGCCCATGTTGACAGGAATGTGGTGTGCAAAAATATATGCAGAACATGGAAAAATATTAGGGGCTCAGCTGAGATTCGAACCAGGGACCTGCTGGTTGGATGGCTCAGTGCCAAGCCACTAAGCTAGATGTGTGTTATTGTTGGATCTGGGCGCATCGCATACATGAATGTGTGCACACAGGATGTCTAAAGCAGAGAATGACAACTAAGAAAAATAGCAGGCACTGGGATTTGATCCCACGATCTCCCGAGTTACAACGCAGCACGATAACCAGTGGGCTACGAGCGAACAGTGATACAAAACTCGATTTCAAGGGAGATGAAACATATACCGATGCTTACCTGATGAAACTAAATATGAAACAGAGGCTTTCCCTATCCTCACAGCTGGGAACACGGGTTGCAGGTGTGGCGCTGGCATGAACGCATCTAGTGACGGAGAGCACAGGGGAGGCTGGATCTGAAACAAGGAGCTCACAGGGGTTCGGTTTTGGACCAGAACGGGGGGAGGCGACCAACAACGACGCTAGACAAGGCAGGAGCTTGGCGCCATGGCTTCGTGTTCGATCAAGACATAGATAGATGAGCGAAGGGGGTCGTGGAAGGAAGGGAACAACGGGGAGAGCAGGGCAACGGTGATGTTATCGTCGGCACTAGGAGGTCAGGGATGGGAGTTGGGGTCGGATGCGAGGGCGGCTGTCCCATTCACGACGGTGGTGAGCGACGGTGGGTTCCAGGCTGCCGTGGCGGCAATCACCAGCGACGAGAGGCCGGTGGTTGCCTCCTCGGGCTGGCGTACGGGCGAGGTGCGACGCGCTGAAGCTTCTCGCGGCCATCCATGGCGGTCTGCTATAGAACAAGAGAGAAGATGCGGTGAGGAGGAGGGAGAGAGAACACGGGAAGGAGAGGAACGAGGAGCCAAGGCACTCATCTTCGGCGAGTTCCGGCCGACGGCGGAGCATAGCTAGACACCAGGCGCAGGCGCACGAGGAGGGGGCGTCACGGAGGAAGCTCCCCATGTCCTAGTGGCGGCGAGCGTAGGCTAGGAAGACTGCTGTCGACGCGGTGGTTCTTCTAGCAGAAAAAGCTGAACGGCGATATGCGGATCCACCCGAGCTCAGCCACAGCGACGTCGTTACGAGCAGAAGCCTCACCTGGTGGCGGAAGGGGGGCCGAGAAACAGAAAATGGCGCGAGGGGAGCGAGGGCTAGGGTACCGTCCCTCATATGGAGCTCAGGGAGCGCTGTGGAGCCGTCTGATCGAAGCTGCACGCGCTGAAGGGCGATGTCGTGGTTCGTACAGGATGACTAATGCACGAGGAAGAAGGTAGGGGTGGGCTTGGGGTGAAAATGGAAAGTGAGGTGGGCCTCTCTCTCTCTATGTTCTTCTTTCTTTTTTATTTATTTTACAGAAACATGCAAACACTACTGGAATCAGAGAATTTGCCATCTGCTGCTTCTTTAACGTCTGCTGCCTGATGGCAAAGAGTTGCCATCAGCTACCCAAAACCAGACGGCAAAGAGCAGGCTGATGGCAAAGAGTGTCTTTGCCATCTGCTGCCTCTTTGCCGTCTGCTAGCTGACGGCAAAGCACATGCAGGCAGACGGCAAAGAACCCACCCCACACCGCCCTCTAACCCATAACGGTCCACCTCTTTGCCGTCAGCCTGTTACCCCTTTGGCGTCGGGGGCACACAGCAAAGCACCCACTAGACCTAACGTCGTCAACCCCCACCCCACCCCCTCTCTCCCCCCGTAACGGCTCACCACAGCCTCTGACTATCTCCCTCCATCGCCGTCGGAGCTCGTCCTCCCTCCTCCCTCCTCCCCGCGACCCGCCGCCGGAGCTCGTCCCTCCTCCTCCCTGCGACCCCCTCCTCCACCATCGTGCCCCTGCTCCACCAACGCCCCTCCTCTCCGTTCCCCTGCTCCACCACCGCCCCGACTCTCTCCCTGCACCGCCGCCGGAGCTCGTCCTCCCTCCTCCTCGCGACCCGCCACCGGAGCTCGCCCCTCCTCCTCCCTGCGACCCCCTCCTCCACCATCGTGCCACTACTCCACCGCCGCCCCCTCCTCTCCGTGCCCCTGGTCCACCTTTTCGCCGACATTTCCCCCGAGCTCCACCTCGTCGCTGATGTTTCCCCTAGCCCCTTGTAAGTCCTCCGGCCCTCCTTTCCTCTCTTTGCCTCTTTGCTAAGGGTAATTTAGTTAAGTTAAGTTACTTAGGTTATTGTTATTAGGTTCTTGTTCCTATTAGGTTCTTACTTTAAGTTGTTTAAGTTAATTTAGTTAAGTTACTTAGGTTAATTTACTTAGTTTAATTTTTATTAGGTTCTTAGGTTAAGTTACTTAGGTTAATTTTTATTAGGTTGCAAATTTTTCTTCAAGTTTCATATAGGCTATTTAAAGAAAAAAAACAGAATTGATTAACACTAGTTCCAAATATTGCGAAGAAAAAAGACTCTTGCATTTTTCTTCAAGTTCTATATTGTTCTTCCTATTATATGAGAATTTGAAGTGGACATGTCATATGTGGACATGTGATTTGGACACGTGATATTTGGAATTGGGACATGTCATGCCAAAATTTCCCGTGAAAGAAGAAGAAGAGGAGAGGAGGAGGAGAAAAGGGGAGGAGTAGGAGGAGGAGAAGAGGAAAGGAGGAGGAGGAGGATGAGAAGAAGAAGAAGAAGAAGAAGAAAAATACCTTCTCCTTCTTCTCCTCCTTCTTCTCCTCCTCATCCTTCTCCTTCTTCTTGATTTCTTCTTCTTCTTCCCCTCCTCCTCTTTCTTCTCCTCTTTATTATTCTCCATACCTTATTTTCCCCAACAATGAGATAATTATCCCATTTAGCTATAAAATGACATAATTAGAATATTTGTGTTGATCGGGTGGATTTACATGTGATACTTGTCTCGTCGCTGTGAGGTCTGGTGTGCAAAGACCTGCCCGTGCCTTGTACGAGCTCCGCCCCTGCATTCGTGGGTCAGTACAAATTTCATCTCCTCTTCGCCCCTTCATTTATTGTGGCTCGGTTTCCGGATGAAACTTTCTAGATTTAGGTAATTCAATTAATTTATCAGTATGCGTGACCACATCCTTTCGAAAGGGCGACACCTATAAATATGCATGTCTTTGCATATTTATAACCGCCATCCTTTCGAATTGTCCAACATTATCCATGGACAACCCGAGTATGTGTAGATTGGGTTCGTTTTCCCGTATGCTGTGCTCTGGATCCGATGCGGAATTTCGTCAGTGCCTCCCTGTTGTTCTCCGGATGCACATCCTCTGTGTTTATTGCGGAGACGTGTATCAGGAGAATAGCGGGGAGGTGCTGCCGAAATTTTGCGTTGGATCCGGAGCAAAGCATGGGAAAATGAACCCAATCTAC
Source organism: Hordeum vulgare subsp. vulgare (assembly GCF_904849725.1). NCBI lineage: Eukaryota > Viridiplantae > Streptophyta > Magnoliopsida > Poales > Poaceae > Hordeum > Hordeum vulgare. Next base: position 287,453,611 of record NC_058521.1, on the reverse strand, counting down.
ACATACTCGAGTGGGATTAGGACCTATCTTTACCTATTAGCGTGTAGGTTGCCTGGACGTAATAAAAATGGCGAACCTGATTAACCGATGAATATAAATGCTAAATTATAAATAAATATATTTCTTCTGCCTTTAGTAGCTACGCAAGATGAGTGATCGTGCGTGGATGTATACCGGTCAACCTAGTCAGAAAGAGATGACGAAAGAATGGTTTGTAAATCAAAGGAATTTGTGAAAGCCGCATTCACAAATGGCCAGGAAAGAAACTATTGCCCCTGTCCTCGATGCGACAACTATAAAAAGACTTCAGAGGGTGTAATGATTAAACACCTGCAGAGGAGGGGTTTTAAACCTAATTATATGGTGTGGACATTTCATGGTGAGTCTATAAAACGCACAAGAGCTGAGGTGGTCTATCGTCGCAAGGACGAGCATGGTACCGGGATCGAAGACATGGTGCAAGACTTTGATGATGCTCGGGATTCGGAAGATGAGATGGAGGAATCTGCAAAGGCCTTTTATGAAATGTTGGAGTCTTCAAAACGTCCTCTCCATGAGCACACTGAGCTTTGTCAGCTGGATGCAATTGCACAAGTAATGGCTCTGAAGGCTCAGTTCAACTTGGGAAGAGAATGTTACGACGCGATGATGACACTATTTGGACGTTTCCTACCCAAAGGTCATGTCATGCCTGCAAACCTGTACCAGTCGGACAAAATACTTCGTGTACTTAAGATGCCCTATGAGAAGATAGATGCATGTGAGAAAGGATGTGTCTTATTTAGGAAGGAGTATGCACACTTGGACTATTGTCCCAATTGCGAGTCTTGCAGGTATCTTGTCATAGACAACGGTATGGGTGAGAAGAGACAGACCAAAATCGTAGTTAGTGTTCTTCGGTATATGCCAATCGTACCAAGACTTCAACGTCTTTTCATGGTCGAAGAGACAGCCAGACAGATGACATGGCACAAATTGGGCAATAGAACCGAACTAGATGCGGATGGGAATAAGAAGATGGTACACACATCGGATGGGGAAGCGTGGAAACATTTCGATGGATTGCATCAGGATAAAGCGGCAGATCCAAGGAATCCTCGAGTCTGCGCCGCCACAGATGGTCTTAATCCCTTCGGCATGACGGCAACCCAATACAGTTGTTGGCCTGTATTTGTCATTCCACTCAATCTCCCCTTGGGCAGATTATGCAAAGAAAGAACATATTTCCGACGTTGATAATTCCAGGGCCCAATTATCCGGGGAAGAATATGAATGTGTACCTGCAACCTCTTAAGGATGAATTCGTAGAAGCTTGGGATAATGGGGTCAAGACATACGATGCCGCTAGAAAAGAAAACTTCAAAATGCATGTGTGGTACATGTACTCTATGCATGACTTGCCAGTGTATGCGCTATTCTCTGGATGGTGTGTGCATGGAAGGTTCCCGTGCCCCCAATGCAAGGCAGCTCTTCAGTTTCATTGGTTGCGGGAGGGTCGGAAGTATTCTTGCTTTGACTTGCATAGACGGTTCCTGGATCCTGACCATCAGTTCAGAAAAGGCAAGAAGAACTTTACGAAAGGTAAAGTTGTCAAAAACTTGGCACCACCTGCGTTCACAGGCCAACAGATCCTGGATCAGTTAAATGCCCTCGAGCCTGATCCAGAGCGCCCAGGGTATTTCAAGGGGTATAATTCAAAACACGCCTGGTCTCACAAGCCATGCTTCTGGGATCTGCCTTACTTCAAAGACCTCCTTCTTCTGCACAATATCAACATGATGCACACTGAAAAGAATATCGGAGAGGCTATTTTTGGTACATTGTTCGAAATAGATGGGAAGACAAAGGATAATATTAAGGCTAGAGTCGATTAAGAGACACTATGTCATAGACCGTTAGAAAACATGCGAGAAGGCAAAGGAAAGCAGAAGTGGTCGAAGCCAAAGGCCTGGTTCAATCTTGGAAGGCCAGCTATGAGGGAAATTATCTTGTGGGTGAAAATGCACTTGATGTTCCCCCATGGGTATGCAGCGAATCTAAAGAGGGGAGCGAGTCTTGAAAAATAAAAAAAAATTGGTCTCAAGAGTCATGATTGGCACATATGGCTAGAGCGGGCTAATGCTGATGATGTTACGTGGCTTTATTCCTGAGGATGAATGGCTAGTACTGGCGGAGCTGAGCTATTTCTTCCGTTTTCTTTGTGCGAAAGAATTGTCGCCTGGCGTGGTAGAAGACATGGAGGAGTTTGCACTGGAGTTGTTGTGCAAGTTAGAGAAGATCTTTCCACCGGGCTTCTTTAATCCAATGCAGCATTTGATTTTACATCTACCGACCGAGGCAAGATTGGGTGGGCCCGTGCAAGATCGTTGGTGCTATGCAACTGAGAGGATGCAGAAGACCCTTCGAGCTAAATGTAAAAATAAGCGTAGAATTGAAGCATCGATGGTTGAGGCATTCATTACTGAGGAGGTGGCAAACTTTGTGACAGCACAATACGAAGCCAAAAATCATCATTTGCATAATCCGAAGCCTCGGCACAATGATGCAGACCCTAAAAAAGGTGGGTCCAACCTCAGCCTATTCAAAGGGAAGCTCGCACCAGCCGGTGCTTCGAAACCAATAACGTTGGATGTCGAAGAATGGCGGAACATTTCTTTGTATATCTTCAACAACCTAACAGAAGTGCGGCCGTACATCGAGTGAGTTCTCGGCACATTTTCCGTGACTTCCAATTCATTTGAACTGCTCTTATTCCTGAATATTTCAAACAACCGTTACGTCGTCCAATGCTCGGATGGAGCGGTGATCGAAAATGATTCCGTCGAAGAGTATGAGCTTCTGTCAAAGACAGGAGGCGGCTATCCCGGTTTCATCTCTTGGTTCAAAAAAACGGTAATTATCAATAATGGACCATTTCATTCTTGGTCTAACTTGCGGCTAATGCAACAACCGTTTCGTATTAAACTTGTAGGCTAATTGAGAGTCTATGGACGCCGAATTGAGACAAGTCGCTAATGGTTTTGACTATAAGGTCCGTTCATTTGAGAAATACAACATCAACGGGTATCTCTTTCGTACCTTTGGCAAAGAGCTATATATGCCCGACCGGAAATCTGCAAATTGTGGTGTCTCTGTTATCGGCGAAGGTGTTATCGAGTATTATGGAAGAGTTGAAGCAATTTATGAACTTCAATTCTATGGTGAAAACCCATCGAACGTCGTAGTCTTCAAATGTTATTGGTTCCAACCGAAAAAGACTACAAGGACTCATGAACATATAGGACTAGTCGAAATGAATCCAAACACCCATTTAGATGTTCCCGATGTCTATATTATGGCTCAACAGGCGACCCAAGTTTTCTATCTACCGTGGGCATGCCAAACGGATAAGAATCTGGAAGGTTGGTATGTTGTTTATGAAGTGGTGTCAGACTACGTGTCCCAAACGAACAGGATTATGAACCTCACATTAACCCAGACACATATGATGGAGAATGCTTCCAAGAAACACGTCTTTCCAAGAAACGTTTCAAGAATCGCCGTGCTTCACCCAAGAACATGGAAGTAGACAGCGACAATGAATCCAACTCCAGCCCTGAGCCGAAACCAGAAGACCTGGAACTCATGGAGGTTACTGATGCGGATGACCTGTCAATGTTTCAACGATTAAAGGAAGGCCTTTCACAACTTCACGCCGTTGAACCCGACGAGCACGTCATTCATGAAGACATGTGTGAGACTGATGATGATGATGCATTTATTGATGATGATTATTAGTTTGTAAGATTCACAACTTAAATTATATATATTTTAATCTTTATTATTCATGTACATATTATTATTCATGTCATTTATTTAAATTTTTTATGTTGTACTAATTTGTTTTAATCTTTATCATGGCAGGTCACCAGGTGTGCAAAGATGCTGGGCGCTGGTCCAGATCGCTCGACGGGTTCTTCCCAGGCGCCCCGCACGAGGGGTGGTACTTCCCTTCCACCCCTATCTCTCCGTAGAGCCTTGGCAGACCGTCTGTCGACACCACCCGTGGGTTCTTCTTCGTCGGCGGCATTGCCCACTAGGAGAGGTGCTGGTCGGGTAGGGAAGAAGGGGAAGGGTACAGGGAGAGGTGGTGGCCGCGGAAGATCCAGGAGGACTGTTGAGCCATCCTCGCCACCACCACCAGCTCATTCACCCGAGCATAGGACTAGTATGGTCGACCCTTTTGCGGAGGAGGCTACGGGGACTCCGTTCCAGGAGCCTGTTGTTGACGGGCATTCGTCCCATGAGACTCTGGTCCAGGAGCACCCTCGGGTTGAGGTGCATTCGTCCTAGGAGCAGCCGGAGGAGACTAAGGTTCCGGAGGCTTCACCCGACTTGGAGAGGCCCGGATGGGAGACCTGGCCGGATTGTACCGCATTGTCGGATTGGACGAGGGTCCGGGTGGCTCATGGGGTGGGGATGGCGGGGATGAGCTTACGGATAGTGAGGGTGATGTGCACGTGGATGGGGCCACCGTGTATAAGCATGGTAGTACACGTTTCCCGGTCGCGCTGGCTACCCGCGAGCAGAGGCCGGTGATTAAACCTGAAGGAGATAGGTAAGTACATTTACCCTTTTTTTAGCTTTTGCCTTCAAGTTTGTTCAAATATATAATGCGTTGACCTTATCATACTGCAGGGGATAGGTACACCCTCTTGGAGTCCACAGGACGAACACCGTCCTTGGTGTGCTTTGCCGGACAAATTTCCCGGGGTTTGTCACGTTGCCTGGTGAGGGTCAGGTTCCTACACTAGGATTTTCCTAGGAGCACTACCAGGCTGCGCAGGCCCCGCCAGAGGAGATTATAGATGGTGTCTTGTGCCACACGAGGGCCGAGATGGTGATCAAGAGCTTTTGGTAAATTATCCTTTTACAGAATCTAAAATTAACAATACAGCTAATTATTGTACTAATCGGAGTTTTCACGTTTGATTGCAGACCTTCTATAGGTGTGAGGATGGATATGAGGAGGAGGCGGCCAGGGTTCTCGAGGCCAAGTGTAGGCGGTTACTACAGAACTTGCGCCACGAGGCTCGGCCGCAGGGTATTCGAGATTACTACGCCACGCATGGTATTAAGAAGCAGAAGAAGGATTGCCGCGGAAAGTTTCTGAAGAAGGAGCAATACATGAAGGTAATTACCTATTCTTAAGTCCTTCTACGTAGTTTTCTTGATTTCATTCATAGGCATAGCGCTGAAAATTCTTTCTAATAACTTATAGGTGCCCCCGAGATGGTGTGCGGATAAGATGGATTGTTTGGAGGCGTTGGTTGATGAGTGGTGCACAGGCAGCTGGCGAGCCATCCACGAGAATGCGCAGGATCGGCGTAGCCAAATGGTTGGTCTGCCACATCATCAAGGCAGCGCCAACTTACTTCAGTGTGGACGAAACTGGGTATGTGATTTGCTTCATGAATCATGCAATTCATTCTTGATGCTAATATTTTGTTCCTCTCTTTTAGGCGCATCACAATAAGACGAAGATGCCACACTTGTACGACCTTTATGGCATGGCCCGTACTGCCTCGTACAAGAAGGCGAAGGCATTCTCTGAGTCTGACCTGGATGATCCCAATAACTTCACCAACATATCATCCCACCAGAAGCTCGTGGCATACAGGGGCGCAGGGAAGGCTACGAAAGGGGATGACTTTAACCCTAGCCAGGAACCTTTGGATCTAGAGCTGGTGATGATATGTGGTGGTGGGAGGTCCCATGGCTCGATAGCCATTGGAGATAGGATAATACGTTATCCACTCACTCTTCCAGAGATCAAGGCGCGCCAGTCGAGCAGTTGTCCTGAGATAACGCGTCGTCCACGGCCAGTCGAACTTGCCATCGAGATTAGTTGTACAGACTAAGAACACTTTCATCCATTTCATTATGTGTGTCACCATAGATCATTACTCTCGTAACAAGGAATGGTGTTTCAGGCTGCTCTTCAGAAAGAGAGAGCGGCAAACTAGGCTGCTCTTGAGAAAGAGAGATTGGCAAGCCAGGCTGCTCTTCAGGTCGCTGTTGATGAGAGGGACCAGACCACGGCTCGATTGATTGAGGAGGAGAGGGCCCGGAATGAGGCGGGTCAATGGGCCCTGTACGAGCTTTTTGATGTATGTTTTTTTTCACATTAGCCAAATCATGTGTTTAATGTCTGTTTGATTACTAACTAATACGACCCACTCTTCAGGGTATGTGCGAGAAGAGCGGTCAAGTCCCTCCGCCGATGCCCGACTTCTCTTCGATTGGCACGGTGAGTTTCATTATAAACTAGTATTAATACTTGAGTGTCATCATGCTAACTGAGACATTGCAAAATATCTTTTCTGCAGAATAACTCCCGATCAGCATCGCATGACCCTTCTCTAGGGCAACCGTCTCAAAACGAAGCCGCCACGAGCAACCGTGGTGTTTCTCCTCCTTGATGACCACTACGGTAAGTTTCTCTTCTCCACTTTCATATTATACTTGCTTTAATTTCCCCAAAAAGACATAATTAGTCCATTTAGCTCCTAAATGCCATAATAACCTAAAAATGGCATAAGAACCTTGGTTTGCTCATGAATATTGTATACTTAGCTTGTTTTCCTCTAAAATGAGATAATTAGCCCATTTAGCTCCAAAAAGACATAATTAGGTAATTTAGCTCCAAGAAGAGGTGAAGATATAGGAAAAATGAAAAAAAAGTAGAAGAAGAAGAAGATAAGAAGGAGAAGGAGGAGGAGGAGGAGGATGAGAAGGAGGAGAAGGCCAAGGACCTTCTAGTCCTTCTCCTCCTCCTCCTTCTTCTCCTTCTCCTCCTTCTTGCTTTCTTCTTCGTCTCCTCCTCCTCCTCTTTCTTCAACACTTACATATTATCCTTGCTTTAATTTCCCCAACAATGACATAATTAGCCCATTTAGCTCCAAAATACCATAATAATCTCAAAATGGCATAAGAACCTTGGTTAGCTCATGAATATTATATACTTAGCTTGTTTTCCTCTAAAATGGGATAATTAACCCATTTAGCTCCAAAAAGACATAATTAGGTAATTTAGCTCCAACAAGAGGAGAAGAGGAGAAGAAATAGGCAAAATGAAAAGAAAGAAGAAGTAGAAGAAGAAGAAGAAGAAAAGAAGAAGGAGAAGGAGGAGGAGGAGGAGGAGAAGGAGAAGGCCAAGGTCCTTCTAGTCCTTCTCGTCCTCCACCTTCTCCTCCTTCTCCTCCTTCTTCTTGATTTCTTCTTCTTCTCCTCCTCCTCCTCTTTCTTCTCCTCTTTCATATTATCCTTGCTTTAATTTCCCCAACAATGACATAATTACCCCATTTAGCTCCAAAATACGATAATAAGCTAAAAATGGCATAAGAACCTTGGTTAGCTCATGAATATTATATACTTAGCTTGATTTCCTCTAAAATGGGATAATTAACCCATTTAGCTCCAAAAAGACATAATTAGGTAATTTAGCTCCAACAAGAGGAGAAGAGGAGAAGAAATAGGCAAAATGAAAAGAAAGAAGAAGAAGAAGAAGAAGAAGAAGAGAAGAAGGAGAAGGAGGAGGAGGACGAGGAGAAGGAGAAGGCCAAGGAACTTCTAGTCCTTCTCCTCCTCCTCCTTCTCCTCCTTCGATTCCTTCTTCTTGATTTCTTCTTCTTCTCCTCCTCCTCCTCTTTCTTCTCCTCTCTCATATTATCCTTGCTTTAATTTCCCCAACAATGATATAATTAGCCCATTTAGCTCCAAAATCCCGTAATAAGCTCAAAATGGTATAAGAACCTTGGTTAGCTCATGAATATTATCTACTTAGCTTGTTTTCCTCTAAAATGAGATAATTAACCCATTTAGCTCCAAAAAGACATAAGTAGGTAATTTAGCTCCAAGAAGAAGAGAAGAGGAGAAGAGGAGAAGAAATAGGAAAAATTAAAAGAAAGAAGAAGAAGAAGAAGAGAAGAAGGAGAAGGAGGAGGAGGAGGAGGAGGAGAAGGAGGAGAAGGCCAAGGACCTTCTAGTCCTTCTCCTCCTTCTTCTACTTCTTCTTGATTTCTTCTTATTCTCCTCCTCCTCCTCTTTCTTCTCCACTTTCATATTATCCTTGCTTTAATTTCCCCAAAAAGACATAATTAGCCCATTTAGCTCCTAAATGCCATAATAACCTCAAAATGGCATAAGAACCTTGGTTAGCTCATGAATATTATATACTTAGCTTATTTTCCTCTAAAATGAGATAATTAGCCCATTTAGCTCCAAAAAGACATAATTAGGTAATTTAGCTCCAAGAAGAGGTGAAGATATAGGAAAAATCAAAATAAAGTAGAAGAAGAAGAAGAGAAGAAGGAGAAGGAGGAGGAGGAGGAGGAGGAGGAGCAGAAGGAGGAGAAGGCCAAGGAACTTCTAGTCCTTGTCCTCCTCCTCCTTGTTCTCCTTCTCCTCCTTCTTCTTGCTTTCTTCTTCGTCTCCTCCTCCTCCTCTTTCTTCTCCACTTTCATATTATCCTTGCTTTAATTTCCCCAACAATGACATAATTAGCCCATTTAGCTCCAAAATACCATAATAAGCTCAAAATGGCATAAGAACCTTGGTTAGCTCATGAATATTATATACTTAGCTTGTTTTCCTCTAAAATGGGATAATTAACCCATTTAGCTCCAAAAAGACATAATTAGGTTATTTAGCTCCAACAAGAGGAGAAGAGGAGAAGAAATAGGCAAAATGAAAAGAAAGAAGAAGAAGAAGAAGAGAAGAAGGAGAAGGAGGAGGAGGAGGAGGAGAAGGAGAAGGCCAAGGACCTTCTAGTCCTTCTCCTCCTCCTCCTTCTCCTCCTTCTCCTCCTTCTTCTTGATTTCTTCTTCTTCTCCTCCTCCTCCTCTTTCTTCTCCTCTCTCATATTCTCCTTGCTTTAATTTCCCCAACAATGACATAATTAGCCCATTTAGCTCCAAAATCCCATAATAAGCTCAAAATGGCATAAGAACCTTGGTTAGCTCATGAATATTATATAATTAGCTTGTTTTCCTCTAAAATGGGATAATTAACCCATTTAGCTCCAAAAAGACATAATTAGGTAATTTAGCTCCAACAAGAGGAGAAGAGGAGAAGAAATAGGCAAAATGAAAAGAAAGAAGAAGAAGAAGAAGAAGAAGAAGAAGAGAAGAAGGAGAAGGAGGAGGAGGAGGAGGAGGAGAAGGAGAAGGCCAAGGACCTTCTAGTCCTTCTGCTCCTCCTCCTTCTCCTCCTTCTTCTTGATTTCTTCTTCTTCTCGTCCTCCTCCTCTTTCTTCTCCTCTTTCATATTATCCTTCCTTTAATTTCCCCAACAATGACATAGTTAGCCCATTTAGCTCCAAAATACGATAATAAGCTAAAAATGGCATAAGTACCTTGGTTAGCTCATGAATATTATATACTTAGCTTGTTTTCCTCTAAAATGCGATAATTAACCCATTTAGCTCCAAAAAGACATAATTAGGTAATTTAGCTCCAACAAGAGGAGAAGAGGAGAAGAAATAGGCAAAATGAAAAGAAAGAAGAAGAAGAAGAAGAAGAAGAAGAAGAGAACAAGGAGAAGGAGGAGGAGGACGAGGAGAAGGAGAAGGCCAAGGACCTTCTAGTCCTTCTCCTCGTCCTCCTTCTCCTCCTTCTCCTCCTTCTTCTTGATTTCTTCTTCTTATCCTCCTCCTCCTCTTTCTTCTCCTCTCTCATATTATCCTTGCTTTAATTTCCCCAACAATGACTTAATTAGCCCATTTAGCTCCAAAATCCCATAATAATCTCAAAATGGCATAAGAACCTTGGTTAGCTCATGAATATTATCTACTTAGCTTGTTTTCCTCTAAAATGGGATAATTAACACATTTAGCTCCAAAAAGACATAATTAGGTAATTTAGCTCCAAGAAGAAGAGAAGAGGAGAAGAAATAGGAAAAATTAAAAGAAAGAAGAAGAAGAAGAAGAGAAGAAGTAGAAGGAGGAGGAGGAGGAGGAGGAGGAGGAGAAGGAGGAGAAGGCCAAGGACCTTCTAGTCCTTCTCCTCCTTCTTCTCCTTCTTCTTGATTTCTTCTTCTTCTCCTCCTCCTCCTCTTTCTTCTCCACTTTCATATTATCCTTGCTTTAATTTCCCCAAGAAGACATAATTAGCCCATTTAGCTCCAAAATACCATAATAAGCTCAAAATGGCATAAGAACCTTGGTTAGCTCATGAATATTATATACTTAGCTTGTTTTCCTCGAAAATGGGATAAATAGCCCATTTAGCTCAAAAAAGACATAATTAGGTAATTTAGCTCCAACAAGAGGAGAAGAAGAGAAGAAATAGGCAAAATGAAAAGAAAGAAGAAGAAGAAGAAGAAGAGAAGAAGGAGAAGGAGGAGGAGGACGAGGAGAAGGAGAAGGCCAAGGACCTTCTAGTCCTTCTCCTGCTCCTCCTTCTCCTCCTTCTCCTCTTTCTTCTCCTCTCTCATATTATCCTTGCTTTAATTTCCCCAACAATGACTTAATTAGCCCATTTAGCTCCAAAATCCCATAATAATCTCAAAATGGCATAAGAACCTTGGTTAGCTCATGAATATTATCTACTTAGCTTGTTTTCCTCTAAAATGGGATAATTAACACATTTAGCTCCAAAAAGACATAATTAGGTAATTTAGCTCCAAGAAGAAGAGAAGAGGAGAAGAGGAGAAGAAATAGGAAAAATTAAAATAAAGAAGAAGAAGAAGAAGAGAAGAAGGAGAAGGAGGAGGAGGAGGAGGAGGAGGAGGAGAAAAAGGAGAAGGCCAAGGACCTTCTAGTCCTTCTCCTCCTTCTCCTCCTTCTTCTTGATTTCTTCTTCTTCTCCTCCTCCTCCTCTTTCTTCTCCACTTTCATATTATCCTTGCTTTAATTTCCCCAAGAAGACATAATTAGCCCATTTAGCTCCTAAATGGCATAATAACCTCAAAATGGCATAAGAACCTTGGTTAGCTCATGAATATTATATACTTAGCTTGTTTTCCTCTAAAATGAGATAATTAGCCGATTTAGCTCCAAAAAGACATAATTAGGTAATTTAGCTCCAAGAAGAGGTGAAGATATAGGAAAAATCAAAATAAAGTAGAAGAAGAAGAAGAGAAGAAGGAGAAGGAGGAGGAGGAGGAGGAGGAGGAGAAGGAGGAGAAGGTTAAGGACCTTCTAGTCCTTGTCCTCCTCCTCCTTCTTCTCCTTCTCCTCCTTCTTCTTGCTTTCTTCTTCGTCTCCTCCTCCTCCTCTTTCTTTTCCACTTTCATATTATCCTTGCTTTAATTTCCCCAACAATGACATAATTAGCCCATTTAGCTCCAAAATACCATAATAAGCTCAAAATGGCATAAGAACCTTGGTTAGCTCATGAATATTATATACTTAGCTTGTTTTCCTCTAAAATGGCATAATTAACCCATTTAGCTCCAAAAAGACATAATTAGGTAATTTAGCTCCAACAAGAGGAGAAGAGGAGAAGAAATAGGCAAAATGAAAGAAAGAAAAAGAAGAAGAAGAAGAAGAAGAAGAGAAGAAGGAGAAGGAGGAGGAGGAGGAGGAGGAGAAGGAGAAGGCCAAGGACCTTCTAGTCCTTCTCCTCCTCCTTCTCCTCCTTCTTCTTGATTTCTTCTTCTTCTCGTCCTCCTCCTCTTTCTTCTCCTCTTTCATTTATCCTTGCTTTAATTTCCCCAACTATGACATAGTTAGCCCATTTAGCTCCAAAATACCATAATAAGCTCAAAATGGCACAAGAACCTTGGTTAGCTCATGAATATTATATACTTAGCTTGTTTTCCTCTAAAATGGGATAATTAACCCATTTAGCTCCAAAAAGATATAATTAGGTAATTTAGCTCCAACAAGAGGAGAAGAGGAGAAGAAATAGGCGAAATGAAAAGAAAGAAGAAGAAGAAGAAGCAGAAGAAGAGAAGAAGGAGAAGGAGGAGGAGGAGGAGGAGGAGGAGGAGAAGGCAAAGGACCTTCTAGTCCTTCTAGTCCTTCTCCTCCTTGTTCTTGATTTCTTCTTCTCCTCATCCTCCTCTTTCTTCTCCTATTTCATATTATCCTTGCTTTAATTAACCCATTTAGCTCCAAAATGCCATAATAAGCTAAAAATGGAATAAGAACCTTGGTATGAATATTATATTCTTAGCTTGTTTTCCGCTAAAAATGACATAATTAGCTGAAAAACATCATATTTTGTTCTTCTTGTGACTTTCTTATTCACATTTTTGCAGATTGGATATACTACATGCATGGAAGCTGGCATGCATGGAGTTGAACAATGTCGATGGATGAACTTTATATGTATATCATCTAGTTTTCATTTGAGTTGATGAACAATGTCGAACTATATGTATATGTATATATGGATAAATAGTGCAATACTTTGTATGTTGGTTCTTTCGATATATGGGGATGTACATTGATTTATATGTATATCATATATGTGTGGTGAATTATATATATATGTGTTGGCAAGTATATGTGTGGTGAACTACATATCATATATGTGTGGTGAATTATATAAATGTGATGTCATATATATATATATATATATATATGTGCTGTGAAATAATATAAAACAAAAAAACAGGTACTATATGGGCTCTTTGCCGTCTACGAGCTGATGGCAAAGACCTGTGCCATCAGCTGGCAGATGTGTCGGGACCCCGATCCTAAGCCATAGGAATCCAGCCTGTAACACATCGCATCCCTTTGCGGTCTCACCTATGGTTAACTCCACGGCTGCACCCTTACCTTGGCCGGGACCGTTTGCATCTTGTGACTCACGTATGCAATAGTGTCGCTAGAATTCCAATGTCAAAGAACCCGGATCGACAAGTCTAGTCATAAACCAAAGTGGCAGCACCACACAAGGACAAGCATACATGACCCAACAAAGCAGGTGTCGGTCACCAGCGAGTGTAGACGAGTCGTAGCAAGCTACCAGGACTCTATTACATCGCGTGACATTTCCCCAAAGGGGACAGACACAGCAGCTAAGAAGGACACATGCCGGTCAACCAATGTGTCCGGAGCAGTAGCGAGCTACCATGGCTCGTTGGATCATAAAGGGGCATTTCCCTGTAAGGAGTGCTACTAAAATTCACCACTAGGTAATCGAACCCCATACATATCAAGTACGACACACGTACGCATGGCATACCGATATGTATAGATACATCGATGGCATCACAACATAACCATAACATACAACCTTTATTTAAGAGGCTCGGAAGAGCCACACACATAATAATACACAGTAAGGGTCTCACGACCCATAATAGCAGTCATTCAGTTACAAGCCAGCGGAAGAGTTTAACACTGTCTGAGTACAGACAGGTGCAACTAAAAGGCACATGGCCTGACTATACTACAGACCCAACATAGGGCTAGATCGTAGCTGGGACACCAGCTACTCGTCGTCGTCGATATCTATGAAGAACCCTCCGTTAGGGTCATTAGCAACCTCTGCAACATTTATTAAACAAACATGAGTACGGAGGTACTCAGAAAGACTTTAGGATAACTAACTACTCATGCAATGTATCAACAAGGTATGGTGGGGTTTCATGCGGAAAGCCAGCATTTGACTCGTGGCTAGACAACTTGCATTTTTAACACAATTTTGACAACTTGATTTCTCGCACACGAGTCCACTAACACCACAATCAATACACCACCGTGGAATCGTTCCGTCTCCATACGGAATTACCGTCCACGACACTCACGCTTATCTTGACAATTTTATGAGTAGCAATTGAAGTTATCTATGAACAACATATGTCTCCAAGTAGTCCATATCCGCGGACGCGGCTATTCGAATAGATCATAAACCTGCAGGGGTGTACTTCATCACACACGCTCTCGCCACTTATCGCCATGTGCACGTCATGCACCACGGCAACCTTCAAGTGGAAGCCTAGCGAGGGAGTCGGCCAAGCCGTTAACCACACTAGTACCTAGTCTAGGTTTATCGCCTATCTGAGGGTAACCCGCACGGAAGTCCGACCGAGGTTTCCGTCACGCCCCAAACGATGTGCGTAGGGTTCCCAAGCCCACCATCCGGGTGCCACTTGGTACACCGTGCCACTGCCTACCGCATCACAGCCCACCTCTCAGGTCAGCACCATGCACGGCCTCCAGCATGACTATAAACACCAGAAACTACTTGCAACTCCTGGACCGAGTACTAAGTGATTAATAGGTCGAGCGGGGTCATATTTCAGGGCCCAGCATGTGGTAGTATCTAGTCTTGGATTACATACACGGAACTCAGTTCCTAAGGACGGTTCCAATGAAACAACCCGCCATGTACTCCTACACAGCCTTTCACCGGTACCTTTACCAAATCAGGTTCAACACACAACCTTTGCTTACCGAACACATTCTCACAATTCCGTTCATCTCCTAGATGACAGACCATACACAACTCTAAGCATAGAATGCATAGCAGGATAAGGCAGATCATGGCTCAAGCAACTACCAGGTATGCTAGGTTGCAAGGTTCGGCTATTTACTCTGACAAGGATAGGTCATGCAAAGGAAGTGGGTTCAACTAACGTGGCAAAATCAGTTGAAGCATTTGATCCTAATGCAATAAGTAAGTGCAGGAGCAAGAACATGGGATTTATCGGAATGATCAAAATGGTTGCTTGCCTTGTTGCCCAGAGGAGTGACAATATCCGTCAGACGTATATTCGGTGGAATCCGGGGGAGCAGAGCCTACCGATAGGAATGACATCAATCAATATCAAGCATATGCAATCAAGATGATGCATGAGCATGGCATGAGAATGCAAGGTGATATACGATTATAACTAACATGTATTAGGTTTGAAGTTGATTTGAATCAAATTAAAATATCACTTCAAACGAGGTATTCTCGGATACCATTTTAATTGATTCGACCTGATGCTCAGATCAACTTGATGTTAACATGCATGGAATGACATGTTAGGTTGCTGGTTGTTAATTAGGACAGTATTTGATCATGTAAATCATAGTGAAATTTAAATATTTTCCATATTCCATTTATAAAGTATTTATAAGAATTCACGTTTTCATTAATCTACATGTTTGGGTTCTGTAACATTTTCAAACATGTTTGAAAATGACATATTCAGATTCCTTGGACTTTTCTGATACTTTTTCATATATAAATCATTTTCATTGGAGTTACAGATTAATTTCTATGAATTTTTGAGGTTTTAAAAATTTCTGGAATTATTCTTATACTGGAAAATCCCTTTACTGCATCAGCATGACATTCGCAGGTCCAACTGGCCGTGGAACGTCAAACCTGACCAGTGGGACCCACTGGTCAGTGTCTCTGGTCAGTTTTAGTTTAAAATTAAACTTAATTAGCTAATTAATCTCACTGGACCCACATGTCAGTGACTTATCAAATTAATTAAATTTATTTTCTTTAATCCTAAACTCCCAGAGGCTGGCCCCACACGTCAGTGGCTCAGGCCAGCTGAGATCCACCGGCGGCGAGGTCGTCCTCGCCGGCGGGGAGACTCCGGCGAGCACTAGTACGTCGGAGGGGCTCGGAAACGGCGCACAGGGGGAAAAACTCGGCGCGGAGAGCACCAGAGGAACGACACTTCTCCCGCGGGTTCATTTTTGCACTTGGCTGGGGCTGATCTGGCTGGAGATGACGTCGGCGACGAGCTTGGCGGCGGCCAAGGTTCGGGCGTCATCGGGGTCTTCGATACAGAGGGAGTTACGCACGGGACTTAGCTCCTACGGCATCTACGCGACGGCCTGAAGCTGCTGGTGGCCTCAGAAGGACGAGCTGATCACCGAAGGGCTACCGGCGACGAGCTTCCACGGCAGATCTCGTCGGGCTTCGATGGAACTAGTTCTAGAGGAGGGGATCGTAGGGGAGATCTTAGGGGAAAGATACGCAAGCTCACGAGGAGTACAGCAGTGGCGCTAGCTTGCTCGGGGACGGCCTGGAGAGGAAGAACGCCGGCGACGAGCTTCGGTGACCCAAGGAAGAAGACGACTGCGTCTCGTCGTTTCACTGCGTCTCAGCGTCGGGCTCATGGCTAGAAAGCTTTAGGGAGTTGCGGCGGACCTATTGCGTGGCTCAGGAGGGAGAAGGGTAGTCTAGAACGACGGCGAGCTCGAGCTCTGCTCGGGATCCAATGGCGGCAGAAAGAAACGAGGCACAGGGGGATAATGAGCTGGGGAACGGATAGATACGAGCCCGGGGAGGTTATCCCCGTGCTTGCTAGCACGAAGCGGCGGCCAGGCAGCCAGGGAGGTGCGTGGAGGCGCGCGGCGACGCGGCGGCCACCTCCTGCTCCTACTGGCGAGGAGGAAGACGACAGGAGCAGATGGACCGGGCCAGGTGAGCGTCGGGTAAGGTTTTTCTCATTTTCTTTCTGATTTGTTTCTGTTTTGCTATTTCATTAAATTGTTATTTATTTCAGCTCCCAAATAATTTGTAAAAGCTATTTAAAACACACCAGAATATTTGTTGGAATATTTCCAACCATTCCCAAAGTTTTCATTATTTTTGAAAGTTTAAAGTTTCCGATTTCAAATTTAAAACTTGAAACCAGTAGCCTTTTGCATTTATTTAAAATGCTTAAAGTGTCAAGAAAAAGGTTTTCTTCATTGCTTATTTACTTTCATGATTTATACGAAAAATTGAACTTTTCTTGAGGCCATTTTGGGTTCATTGATTTTAACTAGTTTGAATTTCCTTTAATTTGAGAAGTAGCTATGGTTTGTTGAATTTTCCTTCACCACTTACTTTGTTCTTGTTGAGAATTTCCTAGATGCAATCCAAAGAAAACATGAGCACAAAGCTAACTTGCTTAAGGGGTCAGGGATGTGACAACTCACCCCCACTCAAAAGAATCTCGTCCCGAGATTTAGAAGTCGTCGGGAATAACGCAGGATACTCAAGTCGGAGACGATCCTCTCTTTCCCAAGTTGCCTCCTTTTCCGAATGATTTGACCATTGAACTTTAAGAAACTTGAGGTTTCGACGTCGAGTGGTACGCTCAGCTTGATCAAGAATACGCACGGGGTATTCTCGGAATGAAAGGTTATCTTGCAGCTCAAGCGTTTCGTGGTCCACTTCACGGATAGGATCCGAAAAGCAACGCCTGAGTTGCGATACGTGGAAGACATCATGAACCTTGGAAAGATGCGGAGGAAGTTCCAACTGGTAGGCAACTTCTCCTCGTTTGGCAAGAATGCGAAAAGGACCAATGTAACGAGGAGCCAACTTGCCTTTGATACCGAATCGATGAGTACCCTTCAAAGGTGTAACCTGAAGGTAAGCCTTCTCATCAACTTCAAAGGTCACAGCCTTATGATGACGATCATATTGGCTCTTTTGACGAGACTGGGCTGTTTTCAACTTTTCATGAATAATGCGAACCTGCTCTTCTGCATCCTGGATCATATCCGGGCCAAATTGTTGCCTCTCTCCGGTTTTTGACCAATTAAGAGGTGTTCGACATCTTCGTCCATACAGAACTTCAAAAGGAGCTTTGCCCAAGCTTGATTGATAACTATTCTTATAAGCAAATTTGGCGAATGGAAGGCACTTCTCCCAATTCATACAGAACGATATAACACAAGCTCAGAGCATATCTTCTAGAATTTGATTCACTCTTTCTACTTGACCACTTGATTGAGGATGGAAAGCAGTGCTAAAAGATAAGTG
The DNA here is from genome assembly GCF_904849725.1 of Hordeum vulgare subsp. vulgare. NCBI lineage: Eukaryota > Viridiplantae > Streptophyta > Magnoliopsida > Poales > Poaceae > Hordeum > Hordeum vulgare. Next base: position 287,435,909 of record NC_058521.1, on the reverse strand, counting down.
AGTCCCCATGGCATTCTGAAAACTTCCCCAGAAGCGAGAAGTAAAGATACTCCCACGGTCTGAGTTAATCTCCAGAGGAACACCATGAAGAGACACTACTCGAGAGATATATAACTCCGCTAGCTGGCTAGCTGTTATACTCTCACGAACTGGAAGAAAATGAGCTACTTTGGAGAGACGGTCAATGACCACAAAGATAACATTATTTCCTTTCTTGGTCTTGGGAAATCCGGTAATGAACCTTGGAAAGATGCGAAGGAAGTTCCAACTGGTAGGCAACTTCTCCTCGTTTGGCAAGAATGCGAAAAGGACCAATGTAACGAGGAGCCAACTTGCCCTTGATACCGAATCGATGGGTACCCTTTAAACGTGTAACCCGAAGGTAAGCCTTCTCGTCAACTCCAAAGGTCACAGCCTTATGATGACGATCATATTGGCTCTTTTGACGAGACTGGGCTGTTATCAACTTTTCACGAATAATGCGAACCTGCTCTTCTGCATCCTGGATCATGTCCGGGCCAAAGAGTTGCCTCTCTCCAGTTTCTGACCAATTAAGAGGTGTTCGACATCTTCGTCCATAGAGAACTTCAAAAGGAGCTTTGCCCAAGATTGACTGATAACTATTGTTATAAGCGAATTCGGCGAATGGAAGGCACTTCTCCCAATTCACGAACGATATAACACAAGCTCGGACCATATCTTCTAGGATTTGATTCACTCTTTCTACTTGACCACTTGATTGGGGATGGAAAGCAGTGCCAAAAGATAACTGAGTCCCCATGGCATTCTGAAAACTTTCCCAGAAGCGAGAAGTAAAGATACTCCCACGGTCCGAGTTAATCTCCAAGGGAACACCATGAAGAGACACTATTCGAGAGACATATAACTCGGCTAGCTGGCTAGCTGCTATACTCTCACGAACGGGAAGAAAATGAGCCACTTTGGAAAGACGGTGAATGACCACAAAGATAGCATTATTTCCTTTCTTGGTCTTGGAAAATCCGGTAATGAAATCCATACTAACTTTATCCCATTTCCATTTAGGAATAGCTAGAGGTTGAAGGGTGCCAGCAGGCCTTTGATGTTCTGCCTTAACTCGACGACAAACGTCGCAGTTCGCAATGAACTCAGCAATTTCTCTCTTCAAACTAGTCCACCAGAATCTCTGGCGTAGGTCCTGATACATCTTAGTACTACCGGGATGAATGGTGAGAGGAGAATCATGGGCCTCCTTAAGGATTAACTGCCTTAGATGTGGGTTCTTAGGAACCACTAGACGTTCTGGAAGAACACAACACCTTGATCGTTCATGGAAAATTCTTTAGCGTTTCCGCTAAAAATATTCTCCTTGATCCATGATATACCCTTGTCACGCTTTTGGCCAGCTATAATTTGATCCTTAAGGGTAGGCTTCGCCACCAGGGTAGAAAGGAATCCTTGAGGAACAATATGAAGATTCATCTTCCGAAAGTCCTCATAGAGATGTGGTTGACCTTGTTGTAGCATCAAATTGTTACAATAAGATTTACGACTTAGTGCATCGGCCATAACATTGGCCTTTTCGGGGGTGTAAGTTAACCTTAAGTCGTAATCCGAGATCAACTCAACCCACCGTCTTTGCCTGAGATTCAAATCCGGCTGGGTGAAGATATATTTCATACATTGGTGATGAGTGAATATTTCGCAATGATTACCCAGAAGGTAATGTCGCCAGGTTTTTAGTGCATGGGCCACAACTGCAAGCTCAAGGTCATGTGTGGGATAATTATCCTCATGTGGATGCAACTGTCGAGATGCGTATGCGATCACATGACGATCTTGCATGAGAATGCAACCTAATACTTGTCGCGAGGCGTCGCAATAGATAACAATGTCCTTAGAAAAATTTGTTGGTAGCAACACAGGTGCGGAAGTCAGACGTCTTTTCAGTTCCTGAAAACTATGCTCACACTGTGGTGTCCACTCGAACTTTTTATCCTTCTTGAGGAGTTCAGTTAGAGGCTTTGCAACCTTGGAGAAATTCTCGACAAAGCGGCAACAATAGCTCGCTAGACCAAGAAAACTCCTAACTTGCTTAACCGATTTAGGTTGAGTCCAATCAAGGCCAGCTTGAACTCTCTCGGGATTGACAACAATACCCTTACCAGAGATTACGTGACCTAGATAGGTCACTTCTGGTAACCAAAATTCACATTTTGAAAACTTGGCATAAAGGCGATGCTCTCGAAGTTTCATCAATACCAGCCTTAGATGCTCGGCATGTTCTTGTTCGTTCTTCCAGTAGATGAGAATATCATCGAGGTATACCATGACGAATTTATCCAAATACTCCATGAAGATTGAATTCATCAGACGAGAGAAGGTGGCTGGGGCATTGGTTAAACTGAAGGACATGACGGTGTACTCGTATTGGCCATAACGAGTAACAAAAGCCGTTTTTGGAATGTCCCCGTTCTTGATCTTGATCTGATGGTATCCCAACCTCAAATCCATTTTGGAGAAGACTGAGGACCCAGTGAGCTGATCGTACAGATCGTTGATCCTGGGGAGCGGATACTTGTTCTTTATGGTGACCAGATGAACTGGTCGGTAATCTACAACCATCCGATCCGTTCCTTATTTCTTCTTGACGAAGAGGACGGGGCAAGCCCAAGGAGAATAGCTAGGACGAATGAAACCTTTATTCAAGGCCTCATCTAGTTGCTTCTTAAGTTCGGCTAGCTCCAGGGGTGCCATCTTATATGGTCTTCTGGCTATTGGGACAGTTCCCGGAACAAGATCTATCACAAACTCTACATCTCTGTCAGGTGGAATTCCTGGCAGTTCCTCTGGAAAAACATCCAGGAAGTCACGGACTACCGGAATGTCTTCAAGTTCCGGAAGAGGGTTGGCATTTAAGGAATAGAGTTGGCATTTGGCAACTCGAGTAGGGCCATTTACTATCCCACCCGAGGGATGGGTAAGTTGGACATTTCTAGATTGAGTATCAATTTTGTCATAGTGAGCTGACAACCAGTCCATGCCCAAAATGATATTAATATCCGAAGATTTCAATGCTATCAATGAGGCTAGAAAAACTAGCCTGTCTACTAGAATTTCATTGTCATAGGTTATCCTAGAGGTTTGCCATTTGCTACCAGGAGTTTGGACAACCAATGGAATTGGCATATCACAAAAAGACATGTTATGCAACTGTGCATAACTTTCTGAAATGGAGGAATGAGAAGACCCAGTGTCAAAGAGAACAGACGCTGGGTGATGATTAACAAGAAGCGTACCCAGTATGACGTCGGGATCCTGTGCAGCTTCTTCTGCTGAGACATACTTCACACGGCCACGTGCAGGGGTTGGCTTCACATAGTAAGCTTTGCCCGACTTGCCTTGCCCCACGGACTTTCCAGGTTGCTTGGCACCCACATTTTGTGGACACTCACGGGAATAGTGCCCTGGTTCTCCACACTTGTAGCATATCACTTGGTTGGCACGTTGTGCAGCATTGCTAGCTGGACCGCCATAAGTTTTTGCTGGAGGGTTGGTCTGATTCATCTGAGGCACCACATAGGATGGCCTCGGAGTGTTTCTTGGCGGTAGAGAACTGTTCGGAACCCACAGCCTGCGTTTTGGGAACACGGAACCAGAAGACGAGCCAAAGTCACGGGAGTGCTTCCTTGTGGCTTCAAAGTCAGTATGACCAGTCTCGGCACTGATCGCCTTGTTGACCAGGGCTTGAAAGCTTGCACACTCGTGGAGGCGCAGATCACGACGAAGCTCAGGGCTCAGACCCTTACGGAACCTTGCTTGCTTCTTGGCGTCAGTAGACACCTCCTCTGTTGCATAGCGGGTGAGGTTACCGAACTCACGACTATAGGCATCCACGGTCAACTTGCCCTGAGTTAAGGCACAGGACTCCTCTCTCTTTCTGTCAATCAGGCCCTCTGGAATATGGTGCAGACGAAAAGCTGCACTGAAGTCTGCCCATGTGGCTGCTGGTTCAGCGGGACGCATAGCTTCAAAGTTCTCCCACCATAGATTGGCGGGTCCTTCCAGGAATACGCCGCAAAGGTCACCTTGTCGGCCTCAGAAACATTCACAGAGCGAATCTTGCGCGCGATGCTGCACAGCCAGTCATCAGCATCGAGGGGATCGACGGAATGATGAAACTTTGGAGGATTCAGCTTCACAAAGTCGTTGAGGGACACTGCAGCATTCCTACGCTGAGGAGTTGTATTCTGCTCAATACGTTCTAACAGTCGGTTGGTCTCCCTTTTGTTTCTCTCTGCCTCAAGCATAACTTCCGCCAGAGAGGGCGGGTGAGGCAGGTCTTCTTGCGACGCTTGACTACCCTCGCCTTGCTCATGACCAGGGGCACGGTTCAACCTGGTGAACACCATCCTGACAAACAAACTCACAGCTTAGACCAGTATCATATCAATACTAGCTATGGATTAAGAATGTACTGAACACACGGAATGCGGAAATGAATATCCGAACAACATGGTAACAAGCAACAGCTATATATACACCATGGTTCATACACACCCTTACATAGTTCAGTACAACCTTAACTGAAGAGCAAACTACTGAAATTATGAAACTACTCATCAGAGGCTTACAAGCTTCCTATACATTATTTATCTAGGCCTCCGGAATTCATTTCACATCACACGCATACTTCACAAGTCACGCAGGACTGTGAACGTACGGCTACTACCATGCTATCCTTCCGCCCACAGCTCAGGCATCCGCATAGAACATCTCATAGAGATTACCTCCATGACCTGGAAGCTCAACCTACGGATCAGGAAACACTCTAGCCTGAGATCCCTGGGATCCATAAGGACACGGATGTGGCCTTGGTCCCCTGACTGGTGGTAAGAGGGGTCCCCGAAGAGGGGTCACTACTGAAATTCAGAAATTTGCCGTCTGCCAAGGCGGACGGCAAAGGGGGCAACCACGGACGGCAAAGGCTTTGCCGTGTGCCCCCTCATGGCAAAGTAGACGGTAAAAAAAATCCGGTGAAGAGGCTCTTTGCCGTCTGCTTTCACAAAGCAGACGACAAAGAATCTTTGCCATGAGGGGGCAGACGGCAAAATAAATGGGACGACACATATTGCAACGTCCCCGTTAAGTGTTAACGGCAGGCCTCCTCTCATTGCCGTCTGCCTTCCCCCCTTTGCCATGTGGGGGCTGACGGCAAAGAGGGGAGAGAGAGGGGGCAGATTCCCCCTTTGTCGTCTGCCTTCCCCCCTTTGCCATGTGGGGGCAGACGACAAAGAGGGCAGACAGAGGGGGCAGATTCCCCCTTTGCCATGTGCCTCCCCCCTTTGCCATGTGGGGGCAGACGGCAAAGAGGGGAGCGAGAGGGGGCAGATTCCCCCTTTGCCATGTGCCTTCCCCCCTTTGCCATGTGGGGGCTGACGGCAAAGAGGGGAGAGAGAGAGGGCAGATTCCCCCTTTGCCATGTGCCTTCCCCCCTTTGCCATGTGTTGGCAGACGGCAAAGAGGGGAGAGAGAGGGGGCAGATTCCCCCTTTGCCATGTGCCTCCCCCCCTTTGCCATGTGTTGGTAGACGGCAAAGAGGGGAACCAGCCCCTTTTTTATTTTTATTTTTTTATATCTAGCATTTTTAACAATAATCAGGATATATATATATATATATATTTGACATAAATAAATTTCTTTCCGTACTCATAACCATATTAAAATAACTCTCATCCATAGTGCATACATATTATGCAAGTTACATCCGTACCAAACCATATAATACACCAGTTTCATCCACGAGCATACAAAGTTTCATATATTCATATACTACAATAGTTTCAATACAACCCATGGTACAAGAAATCATCTTCAAGCATTCCATCAACCAAGCTTCCCGTGAAGTGAAGGTAATCTGCGAAATGACAAATAAGAAAGTTAGAAAAATAATACTAGATGAAGTAGTGTATATATAGGTTCTTTCGGAGAGAAATTAGCTAAGTATAGACCCTTTAGTAGCTAACTAAGCTAATTATGTTATTTAGGTGGAACCCTAGCTAACTATAGGAGAAGAGAAAGAGAAGAAGAAGTAAAAGAAGGAGGAGGAGGAGGAGAAGGAGAAGGAAGAGGAGAAGAAGAAGAAAAAGGAGGAGGAGGAGGAGGAGGAGGAGAAGGAGAAGGAAGAGGAGAAGAAGAAGAAGGAGAAGAAGGAGAAGAAGAAGGAGAAGAAGGAGAAGTAGAAGGAGAAGGAGCTCCCGCTCCTTCTCCTTCTTCTTCTCCTTCTTCTCCTTCTTCTTCTCCTTCTTCTCCTTCTTCTTCTTATCCTTTTGTCCCCTTCTTCTCATTTTTCCTCTATCTTCTCCTTTTTCCTCTTCCTTCCTTTCATTTTCCTCTTTTTCTCTTCTTGTCCCCTTCTTCGGGCTAAATTGGCTAAGAATGCCTTTTTGGAGCTAATTATGTCATTTCGAGGATAATTAGCTAAGTATAGGTCATTTTTTATTAAATAGGCCATTTTGGAGCTAACTAAGCTAATTATGTCATTTCGTAGGATAATTAGCCATGTTAAGTCTAAGCTACGTAGAATAAGAGATAGAGAAGAAGAAGTAAAATAAGGAGGAGGAGGAGGAGGAGGAGCGGGAGGAGGAGAAGAAGAAGGAAGAGGAGAAGAAGAAGAAAAGAAGAAGGAGAATAAGAAGGATAAGGAGGAAGAAGGAGGAAGAAGAAGGAGAAGGAGGAGCTCCTTCTCCTTCTCCTCCTTCTCCTCCTTCTTCTCCTTCTTCTCCTTCTTCTTCTCCTCCTCCCTCTCCTCCTCATTTTTCCTCTTCCTTCCTTTCATTGTTCCTCTTTTTCTCTTCTTGTCCCCTTCTTCGGGCTAAATTGGCTAAGAATGCCTTTTTGGAGCTAATTATGTCATTTCAAGGATAATTAGCTAAGTATAGGTCATTTTTTATTAAATAGGCCATTTTGGAGCTAACTAAGCTAATTATGTCATTTCGTAGGATAATTAGCCAATTTAGCCTTTCTTGGATGAGTCTAAGCTACGTAGAAGAAGAGATAGAGAAGAAGAAGTAAAATAAGGAGGAGGAGGAGGAGGAGGAGAAGAAGAAGTAAGAGGAGAAGAAGAAGAAAAGAAGAAGGAGAAGGAGAAGAAGAAGGAGAAGGAGAAGGAGGAGCTCGTTCTCCTTCTCCTCCTTCTTCTCCTTCTTCTCCTTCTTCTTCTCCTCCTCCCTCTCCTCCTTCTTCTTCTCCTCATTTTTCCTCTTCCTTCCTTTCATTTTCCTGTTTTTCTCTTCTTGTCCCCTTCTTCGGGCTAAATTGGCTAAGAATACCTTTTTGAGCTAATTATGTCATTTCGAGGATAATTAGCTAAGCATAGGTCATTTTTTATTAAATAGGCCATTCTGGAGCTAACTAAGATAATTATGTCATTTCGTAGGATAATTAGCCAATTTAGCCTTTCTTGGATAAGTCTAAGCTACGTAGAAGAAGAGATAGAGAAGAAGAAGTAAAATAAGCAGGAGGAGGAGGAGGAGGAGGAGAAGAAGAAGGAAGAGGAGAAGAAGAAGAAAAGAAGAAGGAGAAGGAGAAGAAGAAGGAGAATGAGAAGGAGGAAGGAGGAAGAAGAAGGAGAAGGAGGAGCTCCTTGTCCTTCTCCTCCTTCTACTCCTTCTTCTCCTTCTTCTTCTCCTCCTCCCTCTCCTCCTTCTTCTTCTCCTCATTTTTCCTCTTCTATCCTTTCATTTTTCCTCTTTTTCTCTTCTTGTCCCCTTCTTCGGGCTAAATTGGCTAAGAATGCCTTTTTGGAGCTAATTATGTCATTTCGAGGATAATTAGCTAAGTATAGGTCATTTTTTATTAAATAGGCCATTTTGGAGCTAACTAAGCTAATTATGTCATTTCATAGGATAATTAGCCAATATAGCCTTTCTTGGATAAGTCTAAGCTACGTAGAAGAAGAGATAGAGAAGAAGAAGTAAAATAAGGAGGAGGAGGAGGAGGAGGAGGAGAAGAAGAAGGAAGAGGAGAAGAAGAAGAAAAGAAGAAGGAGAAGGAGAAGAAGAAGGAGAAGGAGAAGGGGGAAGAAGAAGGAGAAGGAGGAGCTCCTTCTCCTTCTCCTCGTTCTTCTCCTTCTTCTTCTCCTCCTCCCTCTCCTCCTTATTCTTCTCCTCATTTTTCCTCTTCCTTCCTTTCATTTTTCCTCTTTTTCTCTTCTTGTCCCCTTCTTCGGGCTAAATTCGCTAAGAATATCTTTTTGGAGCTAATTATGTCATTTCGAGGATAATTAGCTAAGTATAGGTCACTTTTTATTAAATAGGCCATATTGGAGCTAACTAAGCTAATTATGTCATTTCGTAGGATAATTAGCCAATTTAGCCTTTCTTGGATGAGTCTAAGCTACGTAGAAGAAGAGATAGAGAAGAAGAAGTAAAATAAGGAGGAGGAGGAGGAGGAGGAGAAGAAGAAGGAAGAGGAGAAGAAGAAGAAAAGAAGAAGGAGAAGGAGAAGAAGAAGTAGAAGGAGAAGGAGGAAGAAGGAGGAAGAAGAAGAAGAAGGAGGAGCTCCTTCTCCTTCTCCTTCTTCTTCTCCTCCTGCCTCTCCTCCTTCTTGTTCTCCTCATTTTTCTCTTCCTTCCTTTCATTTTCCTCTTTTTCTCTTCTTGTCCCCTTCTTCGGGCTAAATTGGCTAAGAATGCCTTTTTGGAGCTAATTATGTCATTTCGAGGATAATTAGCTAAGTATAGGTCATTTTTTATTAAATAGGCCATTTTGGAGCTAACTAAGCTAATTATGTCATTTCGTAGGATAATTAGCCAATTTACCCTTTCTTGGATGAGTCTAAGCTACGTAGAATAAGAGATAGAGACGAAAAAGTAAAATAAGGAGGAGCAGCAGGAGGAGGAGCAAGAGGAGGAGAAGAAGAAGGAAGAGGAGAAGAAGAAGAAAAGAAGAAGTAGAATAAGAAGGATAAGGAGGAAGATGGAGGAAGAAGAAGGAGAAGGAGGAGCTCCTTCTCCTTCTCCTCCTTCTCCTCCTTCTTCTCCTTCTTCTCCTTCTTCTTCTCCTCCTCCCTCTCCTCCTCATTTTTCCTCTTCCTTCCTTTCATTGTTCCTCTTTTTATCTTCTTGTCCCCTTCTTCGGGCTAAATTGGCTAAGAATGCCTTTTTGGAGCTAATTATGTCATTTCGAGGATAATTAGCTAAGTATAGGTCATTTTTTATTAAATAGGCCATTTTGGAGCTAACTAAGCTAATTATGTCATTTCGTAGGATAATTAGCCAATTTAGCCTTTCTTGGATGAGTCTAAGCTACGTAGAAGAAGAGATAGAGAATAATAAGTAAAAGAAGGAGGAGGAGGAGGAGGAGGAGAAGAAGAAGTAAGAGGAGAAGAAGAAGAAAAGAAGAAGGAGAAGGAGAAGAAGACGGAGAAGGAGAAGGAGGAGCTCGTTCTCCTTCTCCTCCTTCTTCTCCTTCTTCTCCTTCTTCTTCTCCTCCTCCCTCTCCTCCTTCTTCTTCTCCTCATTTTTCCTCTTCCTTCCTTTCATTTTCCTCTTTTTCTCTTCTTGTCCCCTTCTTCGGGCTAAATTGGCTAAGAATGCCTTTTTGAGCTAATTATGTCATTTCGAGGATAATTAGCTAAGTATAGGTCATTTTTTATTAAATAGGCCATTCTGGAGCTAACTAAGCTAATTATGTCATTTCATAGGATAATTAGCCAATTTAGCCTTTCTTGGATAAGTCTAAGCTACGTAGAAGAAGAGATAGAGAAGAAGTAAAATAAGGAGGAGGAGGAGGAGGAGAAGAAGAAGGAAGAGGAGAAGAAGAAGAAAAGAAGAAGGAGAAGGAGAAGAAGAAGGAGAATGAGAAGGAGGAAGGAGGAAGAAGAAGGAGAAGGAGGAGCTCCTTCTCCTTCTCCTCCTTCTACTCCTTCTTCTCCTTCTTCTTCTCCTACTCCCTCTCCTCCTTCTTCTTCTCCTCATTTTTCCTCTTCTTTCCTTTCATTTTTCCTCTTTTTCTCTTCTTGTCCCCTTCTTCGGGCTAAATTGGCTAAGAATGCCTTTTTGGAGCTAATTATGTCATTTCGAGGATAATTAGCTAAGTATAGGTCATTTTTTATTAAATAGGCCATTTTGGAGCTAACTAAGCTAATTATGTCATTAGATGGAAGTCTAGCTATTTTGGAGCTAACTAAGCTAATTATGTCATTAGATGGAAGTCTAGCTATTTTTTTTAAAACACTAGAAATAACATACCTATGTTAGGGTGAAGCATGGTGGCTCTGGCTTGTTTCACCTGGAGAAGGCTGCCTTGGAGAAGGCTCGACTGTAGAAGGGTCGTGCGATGCGTTTCAGGACATATTCTGCACCAAACATCGGTTGCAATGTGTAGTTAGCATGAGGACACTCTTAAGATCACTCCACTGAAATGAAACTCACCGTCCCCGCCACGTTAGTGACTGGCATCGGCGGAGGGACTTGGCCGTTCTTCTCGCACATAGACTGTACATTTGGTTTCGACAGGTCAAACTTTTTATTTATTAATGAAACGGACATTCAAATGCAAGATTTGAAATAACATGAAGAAGAAACTTACCACGAAGAGCTCGTATATGGCCCTGGTAGACGCTTCATTCCGTGCCCTCTCCGCCTCCACCAATGCAGTCGTCCTCTCCTCCAGCTCCCTAATTTCCTTATCCTTCTCCGCCATAGCCGCCTGCATTGCCGCTCTCACTTTCTGAATAGCAGCCTGCAACACAACTCATTGTTAGCAATGTAATCATATTGGTTCCAACGCACAACATAATGTGGAAAGATAGTTGAGTCCATTAAACTAACCTCGATGGCGAGCTCGACTGGCCGTGGACGACGTGTTATCTCCGGACAAGAGCTCGTTTGGCGTGCCTTTATCTGCCGGAGAGTGCTACGACAACGTATAAGGCCGTCTCCAATGGCGATCGAGCCATGGGGCCTCCCGTTGCCAGCTATCATCACCAGCTCTGGATCAATAGGCCCCTCGCTCGGGTTAAAGTCCTCCCCTTTCCTCGCCTTCCCGTGATCTCCGTACTTCATGAGCTTGTCGTGGGAGGAGATGTTGGTGAAGTTTTCTGGATTCTCGAGGTCAGACTCAGAGAATGCCTTGACCTTCTTGTACGAGGCAGTATGGGCCATCGCATACAGGTCGTACATCTGTGGCGCCTCCGTCTTATTGTGACGCGCCTAAAAGAGAGAGAGCAGAAAATTGTATTGGTAAAGGGCTCAAGATAGCATTAAGAATGAATTGCATGAGGCATGAAGCAAACCACATACCCAGTTCTCGCCAAATTGGATTAAGTTGACGCTCCCTTGATGGTGTGGCACGCCAACCATTTTTCCACGCCTCTCCTTGGCGTTGTTGTGGCTGGTCTCCCACGTTTCGGGGCACCACTGATCCACCAAGGCCTCCCAACAATCCATCTTATTCACACACCATCTCGGGGGCACCTAAGTTAATAAAGAGAAATTTGAGTGCGTAAGAACCAAATCAAGGAAACTAACTACAAAGCCTTAATAATATGTAATTACCTTCATGTAATGCTCCTTCTCCATCTTAGCATCACGGCACTTCGCCTTATCAATCCTAATACGCCGCATGGCATAGTAGTCTCGAACAGCCTGCACCCGAGCCTCGTGCCGAAAGTTTTGAAGTAGGCGGCGACATTCGGTTTCGATAACCTTTGCCGCGTCGGCCTTGTATCCCTCCTCACACCTGTAGAAGGTCTGCAAACGAGACAACACCGATTAGTAAAATAAATAGCTATGGCTAATTTATAATTGTGTGAAAGAGAAATTACCCAGAACTTTCGGATCACCATGTCCGCCCTAGTGTCACACAAAACACCGTCGATCTCCACCTCTGGCGGGGCCGGGGCACCCAAGTAGTGCTCCCAGGTCATCCCTACCTCTCGCTCCCGACCGGGCAACGTAACAAACCCTGGGAAGTTTTGACGGCAAAGAACACCAAGGACGCTGTTGGGCTTGCGGACACCCTTGGCAACAATCCCCCTGACCCAGCTCCTCATCGCTACCAGCATGGCCAGTTGGCTCAGGCCAGGTATCCCACTTGGTCTCTTGGGACGTACCCTCATCCCTGCTGTGCTCCGCAGTCGTCTGGAAGGAAGCCTCTGTGACGCGAGTCTCGTGGGTCGAAGGCTCGTCGACCTGAGGCTCGTCGACCCGAGGCTCGTGAACCGGAGACCGTGCAGCCTCCACCTCAGACGAATCCACCCTAAAAGTCCTCCTGTGCTCAGGTGAATCAGCTTGGGGTGGTGGCGGAGACCGTGTAGCCCTACCTCTCCCGCGGCCACGTGTACCTTTAGTACAACATAAATACCAACATGAGTAATAAAATGTATATAAATACCAATATGCATACAACATGAGTACAACATAAATACCAACATGAATACAACGTGTACCTTTAGTGCCTCTCGGCTTCGCGGGTGGTCGACCTCCTCTCACGGGGGGTGCTCCTTGCATAGTAGAGAGCAACACTATCCGAAGAGGCGAGGCAGGAATGGAAGTACCCATCCCATCACCCGCCGCCGAAGAAGCAGCCGCGACGTGCTTTCGACCCTTTCCCACCACCTTTCAACACCTGTCATGACAAAGAGTAAATGAAATTAGTACAACATAAATACCAACATGACTAATAAAAATTGAATACCTAACATGAACTCAAAATTTATATATAGTATAATAGTTGAATACCTGACATGAACTAATAACAATCGTCCTCGTCTATATATGCTTCGGGGTCAATAAATGCATCATGATCATCACTATCATCAATAAATGCATCATCATCATCACTATCTAGAAGAACATGTGGAAGGCCACCATTATGTAATCGGTCAAGAAGTGACAGGTCATCCGCAGCAGTAACCTTTTCTTCTTCCAGCTCTTCCTGTTCGGGCTCAGGGGTTAAGACGGATTCACTGTCGCTGTCTACTTCAAACGTGTTGGACATACGTTCTAGGGTGAAGTAGAGCGGTTCTTGAAATGTTTCTTGGACATACATGTTTCTTGGAAGAATTCTCCTTCATATGTGTCTGGGTTAATGTGAGGTTCGTAATCCTCTTCATTGAGGGTAGTCATTTGTGCTCACTAACAACGCAAGGGCGGAGCTCGTCCAACGCATGTGGAGGTCGTCGAACAACTGCATATTGAAATTCACCTGATCAACACAAATATGATGTTTTTATAATTAACATAACTATATGACCTAACTCAGAACTATGTGGGTCAGTGTCATCGAGGGTCGAAGGTCACTGGCGTCGGGGATTGGGGTCTTTTCGGTCAACAAGAGGCCGAAGAGGTGTCGGGGCTCGGGGGTTGGGGGTCAGTGGCGTCGGGGGTCGGGGTAGGGGATCGGGGGGTCGAGGGTGAGTATTGTCGGGGGTCGGGGGTCGGTGGTCGAGGGTCAGTGGCGTCGGGCGTCGGGGGTCGGGGGTCAGTGGCGTCGGGGGTCGGGGTAGGGGGTTGGGGGTCGAGGGTGAGTGTTGTCGGGGGTCGGGGGTCGGGGGTCAGTGGCGTCGGGGGTCGGGGTCGGGGGTCGGGGGTCGAGGGTGAGTGTTGTCGGAGGTCGTCGAACAACTGCACATCGAAATTCACACGATCAACAAAAATTTGATGTTTTTAGAATTAACATAACTATGTGACCTAACTCATAACTATGTGGCTCAGTGTCGTCGGGGGTTGAGGGTCACTAGCGTCGGGGGTTGGGGTCTTTTCGGTCAACAAGAGGCCAAAGAGGTGTCTGGGCTCGGGAGTTGGGGGTCAGTGGCGTCACGGTCGGGGTAGGGGGTCGGGGGTCGAGGGTGAGTGGCGTCGGGGGTCAGGGGTCAGTGGCATCATGGGTCGGGGGGTCGGGGGTTCGCGTACTATGGCATATCCTCCAACTTCGTCAGCTACCTGACCGGCCCGCTCGGGGAGAGCACGGCCGCCGCCTCCGCCGTCAACGCCGGGTCCGGCGTCGCGTCCATGTTTCAAAATTTCATTGTTTTGTCCGGTGGAAGCACACACACCACAACGTAGTGCTTCCCACGTCGCTGTGCTCATGAATCAGTTGGACCGGGTCGATCTTTCTTTTGGGAGGGTACCGGGTCGATCTTCGAGGATAGGATAATGTGCTCAACCCTAAACCTTTTTCTTTTCTAATGACACCACTTTTTTCTTGAAACACATCATCAGTACTCCCGAGTCAAAAAAATATATTGTTTTTTAGCCATTCCGATGAAGAGGTACTATGAGAAAAAAATATTTTTTGTACATAATAAGTGTCACATGTGTGACACAGAACACATCGGCGTTTTCAAACTACAAATACCATTAAATAGAAACAAAACCAAAAAAACACATCATGCTTGACAACTAATGTTATCATCCTCGTGTCATTAATTTTACCATAAACAATTAGCATATATAGTATAACCTAACAAACTAATTACCACAAACTAATTACCATGAACCTAAAAATGACAAAAGAGAAAAAAACAAAAAAACAAAAATAAATTTACCTAGGGAGGAAGGGAGGAGGCGCAGGGAGGAGGCGCAGGGAGGAGGGGCGGCGCAGGAGGGGCGGTGTAGGAGGGGAGGCGCCGGGAGGGGCAGGCGCCAGGGGAGTGGGCGGCGCACGGAGGAGGGGCGGCGCAGGGAGGAGGGGCGGCGCGGGGCAGGCGGCGGCGCGGGGCAGGGAGGAGGAGCGGCGCGGGGCAAGCGGCGGCGCGGGGCAGGGAGGAGGGGCGACGCGGGGCAGCGGCGCAGGGCAGGCGGCGGCGCGGGATGTCGGCAGGCAGCGGCGCGGGGCAGGGTTTCGAGCAACGGGTGGGCTACGTGGGAAGGGTTGGAGGGGGGCGGGGGTGCACGTGTACGTGGCAAGGCTGCCGGGCCTTTGCCGTCCGCCGCGCTCCTAGGCGGACGGCAAAGGCCCCCAAGGCCGACGGCAAAGGTCCCCGGGGGGAGGCACCGGGTGGGGGGTTGGGTTGGTGGACCGCCGTCCCCTTTGCCGTCCGCCGCGCTCCCAGGCGGACGGCAAAGGCCCCCAAGCAGACGACAAAGGGGAGGGGTGGGTGGGGTGGCGTTTCGGCCGTTGGGGGGGGCTTTGCCGTCCGCCCTCCCTTTGCCGTCCGCATAGGGCTTATTTGTCGTCGGCCAGCGGACGACAAAGAGGTGGCCGACGGCAAAATAAACTTTTTCCATCTGCCACCTCTTTGTCGTCAGCACTGTGACAGCTGACGGCAAAGAGTACCTTTGCCATGTGTCAGCTGACGGCAAAGGCCAAGCAGACGGCAAATTTCTGAATTCCAGTAGTGGGTGACTCCTCCTATAGCTGGCCAGTCAACGTGGGCCGGAAGATGGGTCCTAACAGGGTTCAGCATCTCCATATCTCCATACCCTGTCTGGACTACCGGTGCCAGCTGCGTCAAAGCCGTCCACACACGGGCACGGGTAGCATAAAGCTCCATGCGGAGAGCATGAGCATCCCTGTCTCTGTTCTCTAGCATCTCAACAGTGGACTGCATTAGTGGATCCTCTATAGAAGAATCAAAATAGAGTACGCTGAGAGGCCGGAACATAGCAGAATTCTGAATTCTGCAGCAGTGCGTGTCTCGCTCTCATAATGGTCAGCATTGAATAGGCAGCATCTTGTACTGCCATGTCAACAGTGACTCCCAACCCATAGGACCAATGGATTGGCTCCTCAGCTCCAGGGTAGTCTGGAAATACCCTAACAGTGCAGATATACTGGCTCTGGTTGAAGTCTCGGTACTGTTCCTCCACTGTGTACTCGGGGTACCAGCGGTAACCGCACAGCGACATCACCCTGACCAGCATGGCCGTATGACCCGGTACATCAATGCACCTGGTCAGACGTACCACCTGACGAGAAGGACGGCTAGGCATCTGTAAATAGAGAGTAATGCGAAAGCATTAGAGCTCTGAATGCAAAATTGGGCAGCATAACAGTTGTAAATGCTCAAAACAAATTTTGAGACAACCCAAAAATGGAATAGCGTAACCACTCAACTATCAAGTTCAACTCTCTGATCATCAAACTTACTTCCTTTTTCCTAGGAATGGAAGAAACCCAAATATCTCCTGACCCGTAGTCCTAAGATCTACCGATCAGAAACACGAGCCTTGAAGAAGATGAGTAACCTAGTCCTTAATTCCTGCAGAAAAGACGAGGATGACCAGAATAGAATAATCTTGAGAAGAGAACAAGAGTCATACGTTCCCTTCCACAACCAATTCCCTTATATCTAACTAAAGTAATTCTAGAATCAGCTTCGACCAGTTTGTCTTAGTAATCCTACAGTCAGTCAGGCTCTGATACCAACGCTGTCGGGACTCCGATCCTAAGCCATAGAAATCCAGCATGTAACACATCGCATCCCTTCGCGGTCTCACGCACGGTTAACTCCACGGCTGCAGCCTTACCTTAGCCGGGACCGTTTGCGTCTTTTGACTCACGTATGCAATAATGTCACTAGCATTCCAATGTCAAAGAACCCGGATAGACATGTCTAGTCATAAACCAAAGTGGCAGCACCACAGAAGGACAAGCAAACATGACCCAACAAAGCAGGTGTCGGTCACGAGCGAGTGTAGACGACTCATAGCAAGTTACCAGGACTCCATTACATTGCGTGACATTTCCCCAAAGGGGACAGACACAGCAGCTAAGAAGGACACATGCCGGTCAACCAATGTGTCCGGAGCAGTAGCGGGCTACCATGGCTCGTTGGATCACAAAGGGGCATTTCCCTGTAAGGAGTGCTACTAAAGTTCACGACTAGGTAATCGAACCCAATACATATCAAGTACGACATACGTACGCATGGCATACCAATATGTATAGATACATCGATGGCATCACAACATAACCATAACATACAAGCTTTATTTAAGAGGCTCGGAAGAGCCACACACATAATATTACACAGTAAGGGTCTCACGACCCATAATAGCAGTCATTCAGTTACAAGCCAGCGGAAGAGTTTAACATTGTCTGAGTAGAGACAGGTGCAACTAAAAGGCACATGGTCTGACTATACTACAGACCCAACATAGGGCTAGATCGTAGCTGGGACACCAGCTACTCGTCGTCGTCGATGTCTATGAAGAACCCTCCGTTAGGGTCATTAGGAACCTCTGCAACATTTATTAAACAAACATGAGTACGCAGGTACTCAACAAGACTTTAGGATAACTAACTACTGATGCAATGTATCAACAAGGTATGGTGGGGTTTCATGCGGAAAGCCAGCATTTGACTCGTGGCTAGACAACTTGCATTTTTAAAACAATTTTGACAACTTGATTTCTCACACACGAGTCCACTAACACCACAATCAATACACCATCGTGGAATAATTCCGTCTCCATACGGAATTGCCGTCCATGACACTCACGCTTATCTTGACAATTTTATGAGTAGCCATTGAAGTTATCTATGAACAACATATGTCTCCAAGTAGTCCATATCCGCGGACGCGGCTATTCGAATAGATCATAAACCTGCAGGGGTGTACTTCGTTACACACGCTGTCGCTACTTATCTCCATGTGCACGTCATGCACCACGGCAACCTTCAAGCGGAAGCCTAGCGAGGGAGTCGGCCACGACCGTTAACCACACTAGTACCTAGTCCAGGTTTATCGCCTATCTGAGGGTAACCCGCACGGAAGTCCGGCCGAGGTTTCCGTCACGGCCCCAAACAATGTGCGTAGGGTTCCCAAGCCCACCATCCGGGTGCCACTTGGTACACCTTGCAACTGCCTACCGCATCACAGCCCACCTCTCAGGTCAGCACCATGCACGGCCTCCAGCATGACTATAAACACGAGAAACTACTTGCAACTCCTGGACCGAGTACTATGCGATTAATAGGTCGAGCGGGGTCATATTTCAGGGCCCAGCATGTGGTAGTATCAAGTCTTGGATTACATACACGGAACTCAGTTCCTAAGGACGGTTCCAATGAAACAACCCGCCATGTACTCCTACACAGCCTTTCACCGGTACCTTTACCAAATCAGGTTCAACACACAACCTTTGCTTACCAAACACATTCTCACAATTCTGTTCATCTCCCAGATGACAGACCATACACAACTCTAAGCATAGCATGCATAGCAGGATAAGGCACATCATGGCTCAAGCAACTACCAGGTATGCTAGGTTGCAAGGTTCGGCTATTTACTGTGACAAGGATAGGTCATGCAAAGGAAGTGGGTTCAACTAACGTGGCAATAGCAGTTGAAGCATTTGATCCAAATGCAATAAGTAAGTGCAGGAGCAAGAACATGGGATTTATCGGAATGATCAAAATGGTTGCTTGCCTTGTTGCCCAGAGGAGTGACAATATCCGTCAGACGGATATTCGGTGGAATCCAGGGGAGCGGAGCCTACCGATAGGAATGACATCAATCAATATCAAGCATATGCAATCAAGATGATGCATGAGCATGGCATGAGAATTCAAGGTGATATACTATTATAACTAACATGTATTAGGTTTGAAGTTGATTTGAATCAAATTCAAATATCACTTCAAACGAGGTATTCTCGGATACCATTTTAATTGATTCGACCTGATGCTCAGATGAACTTGATGTTAACATGCATGGAATGACATGTTAGGTTGCTGGTTCGTAATTAGGACAGTATTTGATCATGTCAATCATAGTGAAATTTAAATATTTTCCATATTCCATTTATAAAGTATTTATAAGAATTGACTTATTCATTAATCTACATGTTTGGGTTCCGTAAAAATATAAAACATGTTTGTAAATGGCATATTCAGATTCCTTGGATTTTTCCGATACTTTTTCATATATAAATTATTTTAATTGGAGTTAAAGATTAATTTCTATGAATTTTTGAAGTTTTAAACATTTCGGGAATTATTCTTATACTGGAAAATCCCTTTACTACATCAACATGACATCAGCAGGTCCAATTGGCCGTTGAAAGTCAAACCTGACCAGTGGGACCCACTGGTCAGTGTCTCTGATCAGTTTTAGGTTAAAATTAAACTGAATTAGCTAATTATTCTCACTGGACCCACATGTCAGTGACTTATCAAATTAATTAAATTTATTTTCTTTAATTCTAAACTCCCAAAGGCTGGCCGCACACGTTAGTGGCTCAGGCCAGCTGAGATCCACCGGCGGCGAGGTCGTCCTCGCCGACGGGGAGCCACCGGCGAGCACCAATACATCGGAGGGGCTCGGAAACGGCGCACAGGGGGACAAACTTGGCGCGGAGAGCACCACAGGAATGACACTTCTCCAGCGGGTTCATTTTTGCACTTGGCTAGGGCTGATCTGGCCGGAGATGACGCCCGCGACGAGCTTGGCGGCGGCCAAGGTTCGGGCATCATCGGGGTCTTCGATACAGAGGGAGTTACGCATGGGACTTAGCTCCTACGGCATCTACGCGAGGGCCTGAAGCTGCTGGTGGCCTCAGAAGGACGATCTGATCACCGGAGGGCTACTGGCGACGAGCTTCTGCGGCAGATCTCGTCGGGCTCCGATGGAACTAGGCCTAGAGGAGGGGATCGACGGGGAGATCTTAGGGGAAAGATGCGCAAGCTCACGAGGAGTGCAGTGGTGGCTCTAGCTTTCTCGGGGACGGCCTGGAGAGGAAGAACGCCGGCGACGAGCTTCGGTGACCCGAGGAAGAAGACGACTGCGTCTCATCGTTTCACTGCGTCTCGGCGTCGGGCTCATGGCTAGAAAGCTTTAGGGAGTTGCGGCGGACCTATTGCGTGGCTCAGGAGGGAGAAGGGTAGTCTAGAACGACGGCGAGCTCGAGCTCTGCTCGGGATCCAATGGCGGCAGAAAGAAACGAGGCACAGGGGGATAATGAGCTGGGGAACGGATAGATACGAGCCCGGGGAGGTTATCCCCGTGCTTGCTAGCACGAAGCGGCGGCCAGGCAGCCAGGGAGCTGCGTGGAGGCGCGCGGCGAAGCGGCGGCCACCTCCTGCTCCTACTGGCGAGGAGGAAGACGACAGGAGCAGATGGGCCGGGCCATGTGAGCGTCAGGTAAGGTTTTTCTCATTTTCTTTCTGATTTGTTTCTGTTTTGCTATTTCATTAACTTGCTATTTATTTCAGCTCCCAAACAGTTTGTAAAAGCTATTTAAAACACACCAGAATATTTGTTGGAATATTTCCAACCATTCCCAATGTTTTCAATGTTTTTGAAAGTTTAAAGTTTCCGATTTCAACTTTAAAACTTGAAACCAGTAGCCTTTTGCATTTATTTAAAATACTTAAAGTGTCAAGAAAAAGGTTTTCTTCATTGCTTATTTACTTTCATGATTTATCAGAAAGATTGAACTTTTCTTGAGGCCATTTTGGGTTCATTGATTTTAACTAGTTTGAATTTCCTTTAATTTGAGAAGTGGCTAGGGTTTGTTGAATTTTCCTTCACCACTTACTTTGTTCTTGTTGAGAATTTCCAAGATGCAATGCAAAGAAAACATGAGCACAAAGCTAACTTGCTTAAGGGGTCAGGGATGTGACAAGATGGCAAAGGTGCCACATGGCACCCAGCTGTGTATCCTGGGGTGTCTATATAGGCTCTTTGTCATCTACCTCCAGGGTGGGCATACGGCAAAGAAGAGGGCACAAAGGAGGGGGGAGGAGGACGCAGACGACAAAGAGTGGAGGGGGGAAGGAGGAGGCAGACGGCAAAGAATAAGGGGGAGGCGGACGGCAAAGCCTCCGTTAACCCCTAACGGAGGCAACGCCTGTCGGCTACCGTCTCGAGCACTTTGCCGACTTCTCCTAAGGAAAGCTGACCGCAAAGAGCTTTGTCGTCCGCTTTGGGGGTACAGTGTTGGGGAACGTCGCATGGGAAACAAAAATTTTCCTACGCGCACGAAGACCTATCATGGTGATGTCCATCTACGAGAGGGGATGAGTGATCTACGTACCCTTGTAGATCGTACAGCAGAAGCGATTAGAGATCGCGGTTGATGTAGTGGAACGTCCTCACGTCCCTCGATCCGCCCCGCGAACAATCCCGCGATCAGTCCCACGATCTAGTACCGAACGGACGGCACCTCCGCGTTCAGCACACGTACAACTCGACGATGATCTCGGCCTTCTTGATCCAGCAAGAGAGATGGAGAGGTAGAAGAGTTCTCCGGCAGCGTGACGGCGCTCCGGAGGTTGGTGATGATCTTGTCTCAGCAGGGCTCCGCCCGAGCTCCGCAGAAACGCGATCTAGAGGAAAAACTATGGAGGTATGTGGTCGGGCAGCCGTGAGAAAGTCGTCTCAAATCAGCCCTAATACCTCCGTATATATAGGTGGGAGGGAGGGGAGGAGGCAGCCTCAAAACCTAAAGGTTTGGCCGAAATTGGAGGTGGAGGAGTCCTACTCCAATCCTACTTGGAGTAGGATTCCACCTTCCCACTTGGAAACTCTTTCCACCTTGTGTTTTTTCCTTCTCAAACCTTATGGGCCTTAGTGGGAACTTATTCCAGCCCACTAGGGGCTGGTTTATCTCTTCCCATAGCCCATGAGACCCCTTGGGGCGTGACACCCCTCCCGATGGTCCCCGGCACCCCTCCCGGCACTCCCGGTACACTACCGATGAGCCCGAAACTTTTCCGGTAATGCACGAAAACCTTCCGGTAACCAAATGAGGTCATCCTATATATCAATCTTCGTTTCCGGACCATTCCGGAAACCCTCGTGACGTCCGTGATCTCATCCGGGAGTCCGAACAACATTCGGTAACCAACCATATAACTCAAATACGCATAAAACAACGTCGAACCTTAAGTGTGCAGACCCTGCGGGTTCGAGAACTATGTAGACATGACCCGAGAGACTCCTCGGTCAATATCCAATAGCGGGACCTGGATGCCCATATTGGATCCTACATATTCTACGAAGATCTTATCGTTTGAACCTCAGTGCCAAGGATTCATATAATCCCGTATGTCATTCCCTTTGTCCTTCGGTATGTTACTTGCCCGAGATTCGATCGTCAGTATCCGCATACCTATTTCAATCTCGTTTACCGGCAAGTCTCTTTACTCGTTCCGTAATACAAGATCCCGCAACTTACATTAAGTTACATTGCTTGCAAGGCTTGTGTGTGATGTTGTATTACCGAGTGGGCCCCGAGATACCTCTCCGTCACACGGAGTGACAAATCCCAGTCTCGATCCATACTAACTCAACGAACACCTTCGGAGATACCTGTAGAGCATCTTTATAGTCACCCAGTTACGTTGCGACGTTTGATACACACAAAGCATTCCTCCGGTGTCCGTGAGTTATATGATCTCATGGTCATAGGAACAAATACTTGACACGCAGAAAAACAGTAGCAACAAAATGACACGATCAACATGCTACGTCTATTAGTTTGGGTCTAGTCCATCACATGATTCTCCTAATGATGTGATCCCGTTATCAAGTGACAACACTTGCCTATGGCCAGGAAACCTTGACCATCTTTGATCAACGAGCTAGTCAACTAGAGGCTTACTAGGGACAGTGTTTTGTCTATGTATCCACACAAGTATTGTGTTTCCAATCAATACAATTATAGCATGGATAATAAACGATTATCATGAACTAAGAAATATAATAATAACTAATTTATTATTGCCTCTAGGGCATATTTCCAACAGTCTCCCACTTGCACTAGAGTCAATAATCTAGTTCACATCACCATGTGAATCCAACACCCATATAGTTATGGGGTCTGATCACGTCTTGCTCGTGAGAGAGGTTTTACTCAACGGTTCTGAAACTTTCAGATCCGTGCGTTCCTTACAAATCTTTATGTCATCTTATAGATGCTGCTACTACGTGTTATTCGGAAATGCTCCAAATATCTACTCTACTATACGAATCCGTTTCACTACTCATAGTTATTCGGATTACTGTCAAAGCTTGCATCGACGTTACCCTTTACGACGAACTCTTTAACCACCTCCATAATCGAGAAAAATTCCTTAGTCCATTAGTTACTAAGGATAAATTTCGACCGCTGCTAGTGATTCAATCATGGATCACTCTCTGTACCTCTCAACATACTTTGAGTCAAGGCACACTTCAGGTGTGGTACACAGCATGGCATACTTTGGATTCTATGGCTAAGGCATAGAAGAGGACCTTCGTCTGTTCTCTTTATTCTGCCGTGGTCGGGTTTTGAGTCTTACTCAAATTCACACCTCACAACGCAACCAAGAACTCCTTCTTTGCTGGTCTATTTGAACTCTTTCAAAAACTTGTCAAGGCATGCATCTTGTTGAAACTTCTATTAAGCGCTTTCGATCTATCTCCATAGATCTTTGATGCTCAACGTTCAAGTAGCGTAATCCAGGTACTCCTTTGAAAACTTCTTTCAAACAACCTTGTATGCTTTACAGAAATTCTACATTACTTCTGATCCACAATATGTCAACCACATATACCTATCAGAAATTCTATAGTGCTCCCACTCACTTTTTTTGGAAATACAAGTTTCTCATAAACCTTGTACAAACCCAAAATCTTTGATCATCTCATCAAAGTGTATATTCCAACTCCGAGATGCTTGCACCAGTTCATTGAAGGATTACTGGAGCTTGCATACTTGCTAGTATCTTTAGGATCGACAAAACCTTCTGGTTGTATCACATACAATGTTTGCTCAAGGAAACCGTCGAGAAAACAATGTTTTGACATCCTACGTGCAATATTTCATAAATAATGCATCAACAACTAACATAATTCTAACAGACTTTTTAGCATCGCTACGAGTGAGAAAGTCTCATCATAGTCAACTGTTTGATCTTATCGAAAACATCTTTGCGACAAGTCGAGCTTTTCTTAGTAGTGACTTATCACCATCATCGTCTATCTTCTTCTAAAGATCCATCTTTACTCAATAGTCCCATGACCATCAAGTAGTTCTACCAAAGTCTACACTTTGTTTTCACACATGGATCCTCTCTCGGATTTTATGGCTTCCAGCCATTTGTCGGAATCTGGGCCCACCATCGCTTTCTCCATAACTCGTAGGTTCACTGTTGCTCAACAACATGACCTCCAAGACAGGGTTACCGTACTACTCTGCAGCAGTACGCGACCTTGTCGACCTACGAGGTTTGTAGTAACTTGATTCGAAGCTTAATGATCATCATCATCAGCTTCCACTTCAATTGGTGTAGGCACCACATGAACAACTTCCTGCGCCCTGCTACACACTGGTTGAAGTGATGGTTCAATAACCTCATCAAGTTCTACCACCCTCCCACTCAATTCTTTCGAGAGAAACCTTTCCTCGAGAAAGGATCCGTTTCTAGAAACAAACACTTTGCTTTCGGATCTGAAATAGGAGATGTACCCAACTGTTTTGGATATCCTTTGAAGATGCATTTATCCGCTTTGGGTTCGAGCTTATCAGACTGAAACTTTTTCACATAAGTGTCGAAACCCCAAACTTTCAAGAAACGACAGTTTAGATTTCTCTAAACCTCAGTCTATACTGTGTCATCTCAATGGAAATACGCGGTGCCCTATTTAAAGTGAGTGCGGTTGTCTCTAATGCATAACCCATAAACGATAGTGGTAATTCGATAAGAGACATCATAGTATGCACCATACCAAATAGTGTGTGGCTATGACGTTCAGACACATCATCACACTATGATGTTCCAGGTGGCATGAACTACGAAACAATTTCCACATTGTCTTAACTGTGTACAAAAACTCGTAACTCAGATATTCATTTCCATGATCATATCGTAGACAGTTTATCCTCTTGTTACGACGAACTTCACTCTGAAACGGAATTGAACTTTTCAACATTTCAGACTTGTGATTCATTAAGTAAATACTCCTGTATCTACTCAAGTCGTCAGTGAAGTAAGAACATAATGATATCCACTGCGTGCCTCAGCACTCATTGGACAGCATACATCAAAATGTATCACTTCCAACAAGTTACTATCTTGTTTCATCTCAATGAAAACAAGGCTTTGCTCATGTGGTATGATTTGCATGTCACTCGTGATTCGAAATCAGGTGAGTAAAGATCCATGAGCATGGACCCTCTTCATGCAATTTATACTAACATGACTCAAGCGGCAGTGCCACAAGTAAGTGGTACTATCATCATTAACTCGTATCTTTCGGCACCAATGTGTAACACTACAATCGAGATTCAATAAACCATTGAAGGTGATTATTCAAGCAAATAGAGTAACCATTATTCTCTTTGAATGTAATAATCGTATTGCAATAAACACGATCCAATCATGTTCATGCTTAACGCAAGCACCAAATAACAATTATTTAGGTTCAACACCAATCCCGATGGTAGAGGGAGCGTGCGACGTTTGATCATATCCACCTTGGAAACACTTCCAACACGTATCGTCACCTCGCCTTTAGCTAGTCTCCGTTTATGCCGTAGCTTTCATTTCGCGTTACTAATCACTTAGCAACCGAACCAGTATCCAATACCCTCGTGCTACTAGGAGTACTAGTAAAGTACACATCAACATTATGTATATCAAATATACTTCTCTCGACTTTTGCCAGCCTTCTTATCTACCAAGTATCTAGAGTTGCTCCGCCTCAGTGACTGTTCCCCTTATTACAGAAGCACTTAGTCTCGGGTTTGGGTTTAATCTTGGGTCTCTTCATTAGTGCAGCAACTGTTTTGCCGTTTCACGAAGTATCCCTTCTAGCCCTCGCCTTTCTTGAAACTTAGTGGTTTTTCAAACCATCAACTATTGATGCTCCTTCTTGATTTCTACTTTCGCAGTGTCAAACGTCGCGAATCTCTCAAAGATCATTATATCTATCCTTGATATGTTATAGTTCATCACGAAGCTCTCAAAGCTTGGTGGCAGTGACTTTTCGAGAACCATCACTATCTCATCTGGAAGATTAGCTCCCACTTGATTCAAGTGATTGTCGTACTCAGACAATCTGAGCACACGCTCAACGATTGAGCTTTTCTCCTTTACTTTGTGGTCAAAGAATTTTGTTGGAGGTCTCGTACCTCTTAACAAGGGCACAAGCATGAAATCACAATTTCATCTCTTTAGAACATCACTTATGTTCCGTGACGTTTAAAACGTTTTCGGTGCCTTGCTTCTAAGCCATTAAGTACTTTGCACTGAACTATCGTGTAGTCATCAGAAACGTGTATGTCGGATGTTCACAGCATCCACAGACGACGCTCGAGGTGCAGCACACCGAGTGGTGCATTAAGGACATAAGCCTTCTGCGCAGCAACGAGGACAATCCTCGGTTTTACAGACTCAGTCTGCAAAGTTTGCTACTATCAATTTTCAACTAAATTTTCTCTAGGAACATAAAAAAACAGTAGAGCTATAGCGCAAGCTACATCGTAATTCGCAAAGACCAGTAGACTATGTTCATGACAATTAGTTCAATTAATCATATTACTTAAGAACTCCCACTCAAAAAGTACATCTCTCTAGTCATTTGAGTGGTACATGATCCAAATCCACTATCTCAAGTCCGATCATCACGTGAGTCGAAAATAGTTTCAGTGGTAAGCATCCCTATGCTAATCATATCAACTATACGATTCATGCTCGACCTTTCGGTCTCATGTGTTCCGAGGCCATGTCTGCACATGCTAGGCTCGTCAAGCTTAACCCGAGTGTTCTGCGTGTGCAACTGTTTTGCACCCGTTGTATGTGAACGTTGAGTCTATCACACCCGATCATCACGTGGTGTCTCGAAACGAAGAACTGTCGCAACGGTGCACAGTCGGGGAGAACACAACTTCGTCTTGAAATTTTAGTGAGAGATCACCTCATAATGCTACCGTCGTTCTAAGCAAAATAAGGTGCATAAAAGGATTAACATCACATGCAATTCATAAGTGACATGATATGGCCATCATCACGTGCTTCTTGATCTCCATCACCAAAGCACCGGCACGATCTTCTTGTCACCGGCGCCACACCATGATCATCCATCAACGTGTTGCCATCGGGGTTGTCGTGCTACTTATGCTATTACTACTAAAGCTACATCCTAGCAAAATAGTAAACGCATCTGCAAGCACAAACGTTAGTATAAAGACAACCCTATGGCTCCTGCCGGTTGCCGTACCATCGACGTGCAAGTCGATATTTCTATTACAACATGATCATATCATACATCCAATATATCACATCACATCGTTGGCCATATCACATCACAATCATACCCTGCAAAAACAAGTTAGACGTCCTCTAATTTTGTTGTTGCATGTTTTACGTGGTGACCGAGGGTATCTAGTAGGATCGCATCTTACTTACGCAAACACCACAACGGAGATATATGAGTTGCTATTTAACCTCATCCAAGGACCTCCTCGGTCAAATCCGATTCAACTAAAGTAGGAGAAACAGTCACTTGCCAGTCATCTTTGAGCAAAGGGGGTTACTCGTAACGATGAAACCAGTCTCTCGTAAGCGTACGAGTAATGTCGGTCCAAGCCGCTTCAATCCAACAATACCGCGGAATCAAGAAAAGACTAAGGAGGGCAGCAAAATGCACATCACCGCCCACAAAAACTTTTGTGTTCTACTCGAGAAGACATCTACGCATGAACCTAGCTCATGATGCCACTGTTGGGGAACGTCGCATGGGAAACAAAAATTTTCCTACGCGCACGAAGACCTATCATGGTGATGTCCATCTACGAGAGGGGATGAGTGATCTACGTACCCTTGTAGATCGTACAGCAGAAGCGATTAGAGATCGCGGTTGATGTAGTGGAACGTCCTCACGTCCCTCGATCCGCCCCGCGAACAATCCCGCGATCAGTCCCACGATCTAGTACCGAACGGACGGCACCTCCGCGTTCAGCACACGTACAACTCGACGATGATCTCGGCCTTCTTGATCCAGCAAGAGAGACGGAGAGGTAGAAGAGTTCTCCGGCAGCGTGACGGCGCTCCGGAGGTTGGTGATGATCTTGTCTCAGCAGGGCTCCGCCCGAGCTCCGCAGAAATGCGAACTAGAGGAAAAACTATGGAGGTATGTGGTCGGGCAGCCGTGAGAAAGTCGTCTCAAATCAGCCCTAATACCTCCGTATATATAGGTGGGAGGGAGGGGAGGAGGCAGCCTCAAAACCTAAAGGTTTGGCCGAAATTGGAGGTGGAGGAGTCCTACTCCAATCCTACTTGGAGTAGGATTCCACCTTCCCACTTGGAAACTCTTTCCACCTTGTGTTTTTTCCTTCTCAAACCTTATGGGCCTTAGTGGGAACTTATTCCAGCCCACTAGGGGCTGGTTTATCTCTTCCCATAGCCCATGAGACCCCTTGGGGCGTGACACCCCTCCCGATGGTCCCCGGCACCCCTCCCGGCACTCCCGGTACACTACCGATGAGCCCGAAACTTTTCCGGTAATGCACGAAAACCTTCCGGTAACCAAATGAGGTCATCCTATATATCAATCTTCGTTTCCGGACCATTCCGGAAACCCTCGTGACGTCCGTGATCTCATCCGGGACTCCGAACAACATTCGGTAACCAACCATATAACTCAAATACGCATAAAACAACGTCGAACCTTAAGTGTGCAGACCCTGCGGGTTCGAGAACTATGTAGACATGACCCGAGAGACTCCTCGGTCAATATCCAATAGCGGGACCTAGATGCCCATATTGGATCCTACATATTCTACGAAGATCTTATCGTTTGAACCTTAGTGCCAAGGATTCATATAATCCCGTATGTCATTCCCTTTGTCCTTCGGTATGTTACTTGCCCGAGATTCGATCGTCAGTATCCGCATACCTATTTCAATCTCGTTTACCGGCAAGTCTCTTTACTCGTTCCGTAATACAAGATCCCGCAACTTACATTAAGTTACATTGCTTGCAAGGCTTGTGTGTGATGTTGTATTACCGAGTGGGCCCCGAGATACCTCTCCGTCACACGGAGTGACAAATCCCAGTCTCGATCCATACTAACTCAACGAACACCTTCGGAGATACCTGTAGAGCATCTTTATAGTCACCCAGTTACGTTGCGACGTTTGATACACACAAAGCATTCCTCCGGTGTTCGTGAGTTATATGATCTCATGGTCATAGGAACAAATACTTGACACGCAGAAAAACAGTAGCAACAAAATGACACGATCAACATGCTACGTCTATTAGTTTGGGTCTAGTCCATCACATGATTCTCCTAATGATGTGATCCCGTTATCAAGTGACAACACTTGCCTATGGCCAGGAAACCTTGACCATCTTTCATCAACGAGCTAGTCAACTAGAGGCTTACTAGGGACAGTGTTTTGTCTATGTATCCACACAAGTATTGTGTTTCCAATCAATACAATTATAGCATGGATAATAAACGATTATCATGAACTAAGAAATATAATAATAACTAATTTATTATTGCCTCTAGGGCATATTTCCAACATACAGACGGCAAAGAAGGTCTTATGCCGTCGTAAGCTGACGCAGAAATTTTGCCGGCCGTGAGATTCTTTGCCGTCTATTGTTTTGTCTTTGCCATCAGGGATTTAATCTTCATCGTCTGTGATGGCAGACGGCAAAGAAGCTGATTCATGTAGTGAAAGAAAAAAAACAATGGATGTAGTTGGAATTCCAACAAGAGATATATTTTTTCCCGAAGCCAGAAAAATATGGAGGATTTAATAAAATTGGTTTGGGCATTTTACAGAATATAAATTCGGACAAGTTTTGAATTTAGTTCAAACTTGCCTAAATTTAAACCATAACCAAACCAACCCCAAATGGACTAAGATTTTGGATGGTGATCCTATACAATAGATATTATTTATGGGCTCAACAGAAACATTTATTTGAGCATTTACATTTGCACTCAAATAAATGAAAGCACAGGAAAATAAGAAAGTGCAAGGGATATCATGGGAAGTATGTCAAAGGCATTGCGAATGGGATAAAGAGCGAAGTTCGTATGACCCACAAGATTCCAATGGATTGAAATAAGTTGAGAATGGGAAAAGGAAAGGATAAAGGAGTGGCTAGGAGAAGCGGGAAAAAATATGAACACAATAAGGGAAGCAATCACACCAGAGATGATGGAGATGATGCATAATGCGTGATGAATGCAACAAACAAAATAAAACACACTGCGACAACGAATTAAAAGGGGAATCTTCTGGAGCGTCGGCCCCGGGTTATAATAACTCGCCTACACTACAAGAGGATCTCGACACGACATCCCAGAATGGAAGGGAAGAGGAAGAGAAAGCACGTGGTAAAACTTAGTTGGTTCTTTGACAAGCGAGGGAAACCAACTCTCCTTCAAGGTTGCAAAGATATGGAGTATGATATGAGGAACAATCAAGAAATCAAGCAAAATTTTGGCAGCACTTCGGTAGGAAAAGGGGACAAAAATTCGATATGATGAAAGATCTTGAGAAGATTCCCAACAAACTAAATTGAATAACCAATGAGAGAACATGATCTTGATAGAACAAGATGATTGACCCAAAAGACCAACATCACAATGCCTCTGGAACAAGAGAATATAAACTAGTTCGTTCTGAAGAAAGAATGAATAATAGAATGACAACTACTATCAAAATTGAGTTGAATAGCAGCATGACAGAATAATTGAATGGAGTAGTTGAAAATCAACAACGAAAGAACAAGCTTGTAGTGGCTTTTGAAAGCCATCTCTAACAATAAGGTGACCAGCCACTAACAAAACAAGGATTTCTTGGGAACTACAAGACATGAAAACTTCTTACACCAAGTGGATACATTGAGAACTTGTATTAATGGCAAGCACCATGATAGCAACAATCGATAGGAATAAGCTTTAGGTGAAATCTAATCCAAGATGACTCAATGAAGAAATCACGGGTTGCAAATACCCCATGATCAAAGAATTGGTGGGTTTAAATATCTCATTCTTGGAATAACTCCCTTCGAGGCTCCTCTACTAATAAGAATGTTATAACACCACCACAAAGGATAAAGGAGGAATAGTTGCACTTTCAAATGCAAGACAAAGAATACTTGAGTTTCTCCAACAAGAATCTTGAAGAACACTTGAGAAAAAGAATTGAAACCTTGATGAACCACCATGACGAACCTCTTGGGGAACACCGGAATGAAATGATGAAAGAATAAGATTAAAGGCCCTGCATTGATTTAGATGAAGCTTCTCAAAGAGATACTTGATAGAACTTATAACTTCGGAAAAGAAAGATAAGGACTTGATAAAAGAATTGATATCATGAGCCACTCCGAAAGAAGAATTCAGATCACTATGAACAAGAATAAGAATTATGTTAAGCTTATCCTTCATCAAGTTTAATTGATGACAAGCAACGGATTTAGCGTACCACTTATTCTTTTAGAAATGAATGAGGAGAGAGATATGTAAGCACCACTTGAAGCATAATTGAAGGAAGCACCGGTAAGTATTCACGATTGAATGGAAATACCAAGAATTAATGGAGATACATGAGAATGAATAGATCATAAGCCACCTGAGAGAAAAAAAAACTTGAAGAAGGCACCGGGATAATTGAGAGACGAACGAAGGAACAACAATTGAGAAGAATTGAGGGTGAAAGCTGAAAGCTAAGAACGAAGAATCTTCTGAAATGATGGCCTTCGGAGGATCGAGAATGAAAACAATTCAGAAATGCACCGGATAGCAAGAATTGAATCACTCATGATTTGGAAGAATTCAAGATGATAACACAAAGCTAAAATGATGAATCTGCAAGAGAATGAACGAAGATTTGAGAGAAACACTCCTTTGGTCGTCCAAGCTGAAAATGATGAGCAGAACACCACCAAGAATAACCGAGATACTCCGGAATAATGAAGAATGAAAGGTTGAGCCAAATAAGAGAATTAATTCAAATTTATCTCGAGGAAGGAATACGACTGATGAAATTCATACTTATGTCATAGTTTAAAAGAATTGGAGAACTCCGAAAAAGATTACAAGAGCGACAAAAGATCCTGGGAAAGAACTTGTGGGTTATGGCCCCACTCAAAGAAACCACCGTTGAAAACATTGCTTAGAAAGAGAGACACTGCACTCGTATAAATGAAAACTACATGAGGTGAGGCCCTCGAAATGATTAAAGAATTGAAACAAGAAACTTTTGAGATAACTTCAACACTCCGGATAGAAAAGAGAGGAATGAATAACAAGATAGGATGACAAGAATATCCAACATTGGAAAGAATTACAAGGATGAATAGGATATAATGAACATGGACGACTAAATTGAATTCAACTGAAAAGACCACAAGAATGAATAAAGATGAACATGGAGCTCCTGAGAATCTTCACAACGAATCACCGGATAGGACACGGAATAAAAGATTGCGGAAGCATCACTAAAAAGAAAGGCACTTGGCTGATGACTGAAACATTGAAGAAAACGGTGGGAGGGCGGGAAAAAACAAAGACAACATGGGACAGATGAGATGAACTCCGGAAAGAAAAGAGAGATTGATCTTGCAAAATTGGAGAGGATAGAATTGATTGAAGAGAAGCACACCGGTTGGAAAAGAATTGATATAAATACTACGGTTGACAAGAATTGATAAGACACTTGATTTGAGCAAAAGAATTAGCATTGTCATAAAATACGAGAACACCTCTTAGAAAAAGATATGAAATCACCATTTGACATAGAAGAAACTCGAAATACAATATACCAAAAAAGCAAAGGGATGAGGCTTATGAAACAAGCCAGAACAAACTCATGAGAGAGATTTCGTCCGATATTTTCGTGGACAGGATCGCACGGGCTCGATCCTTACAGTAGCCATCCTGTGCAAGGTTGTGCACACGACATACGAAGCGTCCCCGAGTTGTAGCAAGCTACAAGGACACTTTAAGACACAACGAGAACCGCTGTAAGTCAACCGTGAACAAACGAATCCACTAGATGTCGAACCCCAACATAACATCATGCATTTGTTGGAAGATTGTCCTATAAGTAACTACTTGAATTCCCTCCTAAGAACTCCCGAAATTCCTGGTCATGCAATCTGGTCCGTGGATACAAGGAGTAATATATCACTCAACTCATATACTAACCCGTCCAGTGTATCACATACATCAACACATAACCAGAATCTCGGAACCTCATCTATTTCAGACACTCGTAATCACAGTCATACAAAGTATCGTGATACATCCGGAACTCTCTGCACCAGTACTAGAGAAGCCGGACTCCTCTCGCCACTACTAGTATTGAAGCAATTTTGAACATCCTTCGTCCTGAGATACTAAGAAATCTGAATGATAACGATGTGCTCAACAATACGCTGGAGCTCAACTGCCCGGAAGAAATCACGTCAGACAAGAGGCACCAAGACAAAACTCCATCACATCGACATCATATAGATTCCAGAAATATCCGCGTGATCCTAAAATCTTTTTGAGCGAGAAGAGGAGTAGAATTAAAATTATTACGTCAGATACCTCGCCAGAGTATACAAGAGGAGAAAAAAGAATCCTACTCTCCGATATATAACTAGACTCAAAGCAGATTTTCACTAGATTCGACTCGGCCAAGTTCGATCAATCAAGGGGGCTCCTAGGTCGGTACTGCTCTGATACCAACTTGTAACGCCCAAGATGCGACCCTATCCTTAATTTGGCACGAGGGCCTCATCAGGGATAGAAGCGCATCTCGTTGTTTCGCAAGAATGGATATCGTTAAAAGTACATGTACTGAAGAGAAGAGTATATGGAATTGGCTTACACTGGCCACAAGCTACATCAGAGTCACATCAGTACAATACATAATCGTCATGAAGAAGAGTAGGGTTCGACTAGGATGGAAACAAACGAGAAAATAAGAATGACGCCCATCCTTGCTATCCTAGGCTGCTGGCCTGGAACCCATCCTAGATCGATGAAGAAGAGGAAGAAGAAGAAGCAACTCCAAATGAACAATCAACACGCTCGCGTTAAGAAACCTTTACCTGTACCTGCAACTGGTATTGTAGTAATCTGTGAGCCACAGGGACTCAGCAATCTCATTTCCAAAGGTATCAAGACTAGCAAAGCTTAATGGGTGAGGTAAGGTTAAGTGGTGAGGTTGCAGCAGCGACTAAGCATTTATTTGGTGGATAACTTACGAGTACAAGGATAAGAGGGGGATGATCTGTGCATAACGGACGTGAACAACTGATGACCAAATGAATGATCCTGAACACCTACTTTCAAACATAACCCCACCGTGTCCTCGATCGGAGAAGGAACTCGAGAAAGAGACAGTCACGGTTACGCACTCAGTTGATAAGTTTTAATTCAGTTTACTCCAAGTTATCTAGAACCGGATGTTAAACAAAGTTTCCACGTTGCCACATAACCGCGGGCACGGCTTTCCGAAAGATTTAACCCTGCAGGGGTGCTCCAACTAGTCCATCAAAAATTACCACAAGCCGCAAAGAAATCCTTGATCATGAACCTCACGATCTCGTCGGACTTCTTAGTGGAAAACCTCAACTCTAAGATTACCCAAAGTCTCACCGGAATCCCGATGCACAAGATATTTCGTCAAAGGTAAAACTAATCCAGCAAGGCCACCAGACGTGTCAACGATCCCGATAGGAGCCACGTATCTCGCTCTCAGGACACGACGGATAAGTGACACGTACGATGGCCTGATAGAAATCACCCAAGTTGCCCTGGTTTGGCCCCGTATAGTGCTCTAAGGTGGACCAACACTCATGAGTAGCACTTGCCCGGGGGGTTGATTAAGTTTCCTTGGGTTAATTACTCCCTATGCGGTTCATTAGTTATTAGGCAAATGTTGTACCAAAGTTTGGCCTTGCCAGACCAGTTTTAATCTAAAACGAATTATCAAGGGGGTCCCCACAACAACCCCGATCGTGTTAGGAGCGCTCGATTATGGAACATAACACCGGTAGCAAAACTAAGGGGGCAAAGGTGGAACAAAACACCAGGCTAGAAAGGCCGAGCCTTCCACCTTTTAACAAGTATATAGGTGCATTAAATTATATAACATTAATATGGTGATATAACAAGGAATCCATGTAATCACATGGAAGCAACTACACCTGCAACTAGCAACTCTAACAAATGGTTAAGCAAGCAGTAACATAGCCAATCATTGGTTTGCTCGGTTGTGAACAGGTTGAAGGGTTCATGGCAATGTCTAGAGGATGACAATTAACAGCTGGTAGGCAACGAGACATAGCGATAGAAACGATACAACTAGCATGGAATTGATAGTAATGATATCTGGGGAAATGGTTATCTTGCTTGAGATCCCGCTTGGAAGAAGAACAACTCCGAGAAGTAGACGAACCGACGTAGTCGAACGGGTCCTCACATTCCGACACGCTTGCGGAACTCTATCGAGACGAAGAAAACCAGAAAGAAGCATCAACACACGGTATTCAGCACGACACAAGCACGACATGATGCACAACACATATGATGCATGAACGGTTAAAATATGCAAGGCATGGCATGACAATTTACATCACACAAACACTACACATTAAATGAAGCTCGATATGCAACGAGTTGCATACCGACGAAACTCCACGTTTTATTGTTTTGTTCACTCCAGTTTAGGAACACGTCACTATTAAAATGTCGTTAACATGGCAAGGGGTGAAGCGCAAATTAATCTACCTATCTAGGCATTTTAAATGAGGCCGGAATAACTTATAACATCCCCAAAATGATCCCACGCGTTAAATTCTAATTCTTCCCGGATTTGTCGTCATCACATTTTATGTTTGTTAAACAGAAAAACAAAGTGGATCATGAGATTCTACACGTCGTTCTACTCGATATACATATATAGATCAAAAGTTACGGGTAAAACGGTATGAGCACAGCACGACACGGGAAACGATGCAAACAACAAGCTTAATAGTTTTAATCATGCATGAGAGTTGGAAAATATTAATCTTCGTGAAATTCTAGTCAAGTTACATATGTAACTGATCGGAATCCAACGCGCGGAATAGAATCTACGGGCATTTGAAAACTGCTCTATTCTGAAATATGCAAGAGATAGAAAAAATGCCCAAAATCTACTAAGCCACAAAAACATGCATGGGCCCGAAGCATCATAGTGCAGTGGCCCAGGGGTATATCAGGCCCAAGTGGACAGGAATGTGGTGTGCAAAAATATATGCAGAACATGGCAAAATATTAGGGTCTTAGCTGAGATTCGAACCCGGGACCTGCTGGTTGGATGGCTCAGTGCCAAGCCACTAAGCTAGATGCGTGTTATTGCTAGATCTGGGCGCAGCGCATACATGAATGTGTGCACACGGGATGTCTAAAACAGAGAATAACAACTAAGAAAACTAGCACACACTGGGATTTGATCCCACGATCTCCCGATTTACAACGTAGCACGATGACGAGTGGGTAACGAGCGAACAGTGATACAAAACTGGATTTTGCCGGAGATGAAACATATACCGATGCTTACCTGACAAAACTGAATATGAAACAGAGGCTTTCCCTGTCCTCGCAGCTGGGAACACGGGTTGCAGGTGTGGCGCTGGCATGAACGCAGCTAGCGACGGAGAGCAAATGGGAGGCCGGATCTGAAACGAGGAGCTCGTCGGGGTTCGGTTTTGGACCAGAACGGGGGGGGGGGGGAGGCGACCAACAACGACGTTGGACAAGGCAGGAGCATGGCGCCATGGCTTCCTGTTCCATCAAGACAGAAAGAGATGAGCGAAGGGGGTCGTGGAAGGAAGGGAAGAACGGGGAGAGCAGGGCAACGGTGAGGTTACCCTTGGGTAGCACCTATAGGGCAGACCTATGACCCTACCCTGGGGCTATAACACCATCACACGAGGAAGAAGGTAGGGGTGGGCTTAGGGTGAAAATGGAAAGTGAGGTGGGCCTCTCTCTCTCTATGCTCTTCTTTCTTTGTTAATTTCTTTTACAGAAACTTGCAAAGAAAGAAAACAATGGATGTAGTTGGAATTCCAACAAGAGAGATATTTTCCCGGAGCCATTAAAATATGGAGGATTTAATAAAATTGGTTTGGGGATTTTACAAAATATAAATTCGGAGAAGTTTTAAATTTATTTCAAACTTGCCTAAATTTAAACCATAACCAAACCAACCCCAAATGGACTTAGATTTTGGATGGTGACCCTATACAATAGATATTAATTATGGTATCAACAGAAACATTTATTTGAGCATTTACATTTTCACTCAAATAAATGAAAGCAAAGGAAAATAAGAAAGTGCAAGGGATATCATGGGAAGTATGTCAAAGGCATTGCGAATGAGATAAAGAGCGAAGTTGGCATGACACACAAGATTCCAATGGATTGAAATAAGTTGAGAATGGGAAAAGGAAAGTATCAAGGAGTGGCTAGGAGAAGCGGGAAAAAATATGAACACAATAAGGGAAGAAAGCACACCAAAGATGATGGAGATGATGCATAATGCGTGATGAATGCAACAAACAAAATAAAACACACTGCGAAAACGGATTAAAAGGGGAATCTTCTGGAGCGTCGGCCCCGGGTTGTCACAACTAGCCCCGCCTTGGGGCGCGAACCAGGGTACCAGTCAGGGAACCCGGGGGGCCCGAGCGAGGCGTGCTGGGGCATCGCCCCGCGGATTCTGCACCCACCACGTGGGCGAGTCTTCCGGCCGATGGGCGCGGGCGACTCCCCTCGCTCGAGGAACCGCTCAGGATGGGCCAAGCCACGCCGCTACAAGCCCGGGGACCGCGAGCGGGGCGCACGCCCATGGGGCCCGCATCACCTGGCCCTGCATCAACCCGTAACACCTCGGCGCCAACCCCTGCGACGCCCCGGCGCCACCTCTGCATCGACCCTGCATCGTCCTTCAATTCTTCCGGAACCTACTTCATCCCATGACAGTCTCACGTAATAACGAGCAGAGGCTGTATACGCCCAGGGCCCCCCGAGGACGCGGAAGGGGTCCACACCACGCCTAGTGGAGAAGACGGAGGTATCAACACAGTCCCCCAATGACTTCCGGAATCAGGCGCCTAATGTCTCGGGGCTAGGGACACTCGGGAGGCCAAAGCGTCCTGGTGACCTCCCATATACACACCCACCGTGACACTCTCATGTAATAACGAGCCAAGGCTTTATACGCCCAGGGCCCCCCGAGTACACGGAAGGGGTCCACCCCACGCTTAGTGGAAGCCCTATGCTCAATGCTCGGTGTAGACGGAGGTGGTGAATACCTAGGATGTCGGGCGCGACTTTTTCTCGTTTCTTCATTGCGTATTAAGTCGAGGACCACTAGGGCCTTGCCCTTTCTGTTGTATGCTGAGCTGTCGAGGGCTTGCACGTTTCTCTAGTTGATGTTTGGTTAAGAAAGGAAGGGCGGGGATTTCGTTTCTATGTTATCTCGCTTTGCCGAACTTGTGTTCTCTTTCCCCCTTTTTCGCTGATTGGTGTTTCCCGGGACCCTCAAGAGGCCTCCAGTTCTCCCGAGGCAATCGCAAAAAGAGGCGGAATGCGAAACCGCTCGAGCCTTACCGGTCATAATGCCACTCGCCACTGTTGGTGACGTCCGGTAGATCCAGTCGGCGTCGGGATTGGCGAGACTGGGGCCTGACGACGTAGAGCGGCTTGAGTGTCGATGGGAGCTCCTGAGCAGCATGCATCAGGGGCCTCACTAGTCACAATGCAACTCAGCCCCCAGGGTGCCGGGGCTTTGCCTTGTGAGGAGAAACCTTGGTAACGGGTTGCAGCACACGACAACAGGGAAATGCGCGGGACTAGGACCTGCAGACACAGAGTGCCGAAAGGGTCGTCAAACTGCCCGAAAAGCAGGAAGGATACACCGCGAACGAGCCCACGCTCGCAGGAAAAATCATCAGCATGGCGACATCACAGGCTGGCAACAGTCGCGGCCAGTATGGAAGCGTCGCCCATTCCTCGTCATCAGGGAAAACATTAAAAGGTACCCACCAGACACGACCTAACTATTGTTAAACTTAACACATGGACCTATCAGGACGACGAGGCTGTGAATCATAAGGACATGTCGTCATCGGAGCCCACGTCACGGCCCTCTGGAGCAAGCCTTGTCACCAGGTCTTCCACATGAACCTCGACCCATTCGGTCAGGGCTCGAATCGCCTCTGCCAGCAGATCCAGCACCGAAGTAAAGTGAAAGTCGGGGTCGAGGCGAAGGAGGTGGCTGAAGACGTCCGAGGTGGCCTGACCCAAAAGGTCGCGGCTCTTCTCCTCCGCAAGCGCAAGGGCTTTCTCGGCGCCCACCTCGAAATGCTCTACGATGCGGTAGAAAAAGCACAAGCACCTGGAGTCGTCGGGAATCAAGGGACCGGAGACGCCTTTTCCACAGATGTCGCTCAAAGCGCGGGAAGCTCTCCGTTCGAGTGACCGGAACATGCTGGAGTGCTTAGGTTGAAGGATGCGAGGGTGGGCTGCCTCTTCGGAAGCCTCTCCAACCAGGGAAGCCGCGTCTTTCACTTATTTGCAAATATTAGAAATTTTACCCTCGGTAGTGTCCTGCGCGTCCAGCGCGGCCTACCGGCTTTCCACTTTCTCATCCAGCCTTCTGTGAAGGGCAATGACCTAATCTTGCAGTCAGCCATGGCTCCTGAGGAAGCGGGACTCCTAGAGCCTCAACTTTGAACGGTAATAGAGAAGAAGGGAACGTCGAGCATCTGCCACCCCCTTGTCTATCTCCTCCTGAAGCTTTGATTCATGAGAGGCAAGGGATTTCTCGGCAAGCGACAACTGGCACTCCCTCGTATCTAGATGCTCCTGCTAGAGGCACCGCTCCACCTCTACAAGCAAGAGCAAGTCGGCGGATGCTCGAGGACCGGCGTGCAAGGACTCCGCCGGCAGGCCCCCCAGGGAGGCCCTCGACGGAGCTTTCTCTTCAAGACGGGCGATGAGGGCGCAAAGATCCCTGTGGCGGTCTTCGGAGGCCCTGCGCCAACAATCAGCCTCATGAGCCTGAGCGAGAGCACGCTCGCGGGCTTCTACCGCTATTGCGAGGAATGCCTCTGTCAATGCGCGAGCGCCCTCCCACTTCAGGCGGCCGAGGTTCACGGTGACCTCAAGCTTGCGCCACCCCGATGCAAGGTATTGGCGCTCACCTTCCCACCGAGCTTCATGACTCGCAAGCCCCGCCCCAGACGTTGAAGCGCGTCTGCAGCGGTGCGGAGCAAGCCCCATGGTGCGGCAGGCGAACCCGAGACAGGCTCCAGAAGCCAGCACGGGTTCTCGCCTCCTGTACAGCGAGCAGGAGAAGCGCGCAAGGAATCACCCGCCCCGAGTCCATGTCCGGGGGCTGGGGCTACCGTGTGGCTGTTTAATCGGCATTGAGCGCCCCACGGTGCCCCTCATCTCCATGCTGGAGGGGTCCAAGCGGAAGCCGCGGCATGGCCCCAGTAAGGGCCACAGGCGAGGGGATAGGTATCTCTCCGAAGTACCGGAGGCCGCCACCAAAGAAGACCGCGGGGGGGGGGGGGGGGGTCACGTGCATGAGGCTTAGGAGACCAAGCCTAGTGGAGTGTGCTAGAAGAGGCCACGGGATACCCGGTGACCTCCGAAGTAGGCGGCGCTGATCCGCCTCCCCGGCCACCGAAGGGAAACCTAAAGAACAAGGGTTCAGACGATAGGCGCATAAAGGGAGGACAAGGGGGAAAACAGGTGCTTACTCGTGAATGGTCATCCACTTCTTCCTCGCCGGGGGGCGGCCTCCCTTGGGCAACCTCCTTTTCTAGCCGGCACGGGTGACCCAGCGAGGGGACTCGGCGGCCCTCGAGCGAGTCTCAGAAGTGGGGGCAGTGCTTTCCACCGTCAACCGATCACCGCCACCAACCCCCGGCTTGACGCGAAGCTAGAGCCGGGAGGACGGGCGGCGGCACAACCAGGGTCTTCGGGGGGCCGAACCCCGGGTGGCGTGGCCTTCGGGGAACGGCTTTCCCCCTCAGGAAGGAATCCCCATTCATCAAAGAGCAGAATCTCCACAACAAGAGCTCCCGGGGGCTTGAAGCTGTACAACGGCAGGCCCTTTGGGGGAAGCTCGTAAGGATTGCCGCCTGTCAGCCGGCTTAGCAGCTCGCGCAAGAAATGAGGGGAAAATGGGACGACTTGGGTCCTCATCGAGTTGCTGGCCCCTGTGTCGGCCCACATGGGACAGGAGTGGCACTGGAGGGGAGTAATCCGTCGACAGATAAACTCGCGCACCACCATCGCCATCGTCACCCCCGCACGCCTCAGCTTTTCCAGCCGGATCAAGACCGATGCGAGTCGGGGGTCACTAAGCTCTTCGCGCTCCACCCCCGGTTCGGCGTCGCGGGGGTCGGCGGAGGTTGGAACAAAGCTCCGGCCTCGGAAGCCTCAACCTACACCCACTGCCGCCGGAACCCTTCTTATTCAGGGAGGAGCTCAGCATATAGGACCCCGAGGGCTGTTGCATCGACAGTTCTCAAGGACGCGCACCCAGAGCACTGCACCTCGGAGGTCAACTCAAGGGAGTAGAAATGACAGAGAAATTCCACTGAAGGAGTAACGCCAACAAAATCCTCACACAAGAACGCGAAGGTAGAGAGGTGGACCAAAGAAGGGGGTTCAAGGTGGAGCGCGTGGATCTGGTAATCCGGAAGCACTGCATTGATGAAGCCCGGGAATGGCGACAGGACACCAGAAATGAGGGCGTGAAAATGGAGAGGAACCGCGGGGACGCGCTCTCCCTCCGAGGCCATGAGCTCGGCCAGATTTGGGTGGCCCCCCACTCATTGAGTTGGCAGCAACTACCAGCTGAACCTTCTTCAACCCCTCAAGGTTCACCACCGTCGACCGTTCAAGCACGGGCCAGGGCACCGCCGGGACTGTCGGGCCCCACGAGCCTCCACAGTTCCCCCTTTATGAGGCATGACGGAGAGACAAGGCAACAACGATATGACACGCGTGGGTCAGAGGATGAACTGGCGGCTGGATCCACAAAAGGAAGAGCCGACGGCGGAATGGATAGGGGGCAGAGACGGTCGGCAGACGCAGGTTAGGAGATGTTGCACGGTGAGGACGGGCTCGTCGTTTTAAAGGACCAGCCCGCAGGTGTTTAGGGTGTGCGACGCTTCGGGCCACCCTCAAGGCTCCTCCAAGAAGCCAACCGAGGCGCGCCTTTGGCCCGGGGGCTACTGTCGCAATTCTAGGAATGGGGGTACCCAGACCTACCTACCTGCGTCTGAGGGAAGGCCCGCTTCACCAACCCAAGATCAACTAATGCGACATCACCCGGGAAGTCCCTCGTGAGAGGCCAAGCCTCGCGAGGAGGAGCAGCATCAGGACCCGCCGGGGACCTCCTCAGGACCCCTCCGGAGCGGCGGACATTCCGAGGCAAGGTCGGGCCTCAGGAGTCAACGGTGACGCCAGGAAAGGACACGCGAGCAGCAGATGGTAGTACGAGGTAGTTTCCCCTTTAGTGCGAAGGGGGTGGGAGCATACGAGGGTTCCAAAGGCATCTTCGAAAGGTTTCCCTTCTTTTGCAACGAAGCCACCGCCGCCCGCCAGTAGGGAAAACGTCATCCTCGGGCCCATCCCTGCAGCGCGGGCATGTACTTCGCACGCAAAGACCACCTTTGGGCAAGGGCGCATGTTCCCCTGTCCCCCTTTAAAATTGGCTACTGTGGGATCCTTTCCCGCCTGTCGGGGAAAACCAACACCTATGGGAAACTCGAGGAGCCCCTTGATCGTTTGGCAGGGAGAGAAAGGTGTGGCAACTAGAGCTGAACTAGCGATCAACACCGACAAGCTCCTTTTTACCCAGGTTTGGGCCGCTTAATGCGTAAAACCCTACTACTGCTTAATTTGTATTGTGTGCTTACTGTAGGCTGGTTTTGCTATAGTAAGTTAGTAGGTTACTAGGGAGTCTTTGATCCCCAAAAATTTCAACCCCTAAGAATGAGCTTTGAGCCTCCTTTTATAGGCAAAGGGATCACCAACAGTATGCTCACGGGATGCAAAGTGAACATTGTTCACTGCTCTACTTCGTCAGTGGTGTGAGGGGTAGTAAATGCCTTGTGTGACCCCTGACCTGCTGCAAGATGTTTGCGACACGTACCCAGGTGAATCGACACCTGGGCCTTCTGATGGCACACGAGGGATGTGCTGGAGCGGTCGGATTGTGGTAGAAATTGGTGCGGACACCTGGCGAGCGAACAGGGGCTTGCTGTCCTGGAGCCTCCATCGGGTGACTTGGTCACCACCCCAGCATGGAGGGCTTGCCGGGAGCCTTGAACACTTTCCCGACAAGGAGTGCTTGCCGGGGGACCTCGCTTGTCTATGCGAGCCTTCCCGGCAAGGGAAACTTGTCGAGGTCTTGCTATTCTCCGGGTAGTTTTCCCGACGAAGCGGACATGCCGGGGCCTTGGGAACCTTCCTGGCAAGGAGGGCTTGACGGGGCCTTGCGTCTGGAGCCCTTGTGCACCATGCCCCTCACAGTGAGGGAAGAGCGTTGCCTCGGCGGGTCTTGGACTTCCTTTCTGTTGCTCTTCCTGGTACACTGCCATCACGGCCGTCGCCGATGCCCGTGCAATAGTCTGGGGCACATGGGACCCCAGTCTCTAGTGTCCCTCGGGCCTGGGGCACGCACGCGCGCAGGGCGTTGTTGGGCTAGGCCCAAAGTAGTGCATGGCCTTCCTCAGCAGGGGACTCTGTAGCTTTGGAGCCGTTGCGGGCGACCCTTCCCCACGTCGCGCATCAAACGCGCGAGGTGGAGAAGTGCGCGCATAGTAGCCTCCCCACCTCCCGACGCGTTACTGCCACGCGTGAAGCATGCGTAGT
Organism: Hordeum vulgare subsp. vulgare; assembly: GCF_904849725.1. Lineage (NCBI taxonomy): Eukaryota > Viridiplantae > Streptophyta > Magnoliopsida > Poales > Poaceae > Hordeum > Hordeum vulgare. Next base: position 287,392,079 of record NC_058521.1, on the reverse strand, counting down.
AAAGGTCACTCAATTGGCATTCGTGGCCATAATGGCCATAGTCGTGGCAGGGCCCGCCCCGGCATGCATTGCTGCAGCAGGGCCGTTCCCTATTCGCCCGTGAGCATGAGTGATTGGGAGAGATGGGCGCCGGTTTCTGAAGTGAGGGGAGCTCACCCCCCGTGCCTCGCCCTATCAATAAGGGAGTTTGCGAGGGGGTTTTGCTCATCCATCATCTCCTGGAACATCCACCACCCCTAGCTTGCATCTGTAGAATCTTTTCTAGCTCCAGGTGGCGTTCGCCCCTAACCATGGCTAGGGGACGAGGGAGGCCACCATCGGCCGCTAGGGCGGCAAGTGGATCCCACTCGGATCATGCCATAGCTTCACAGGGTGCAGCTGTGGAGGGCGGCACGAGCGTCCGTGGTGGCGGAGGGGCGAGGAGCCGCGGTCCCGGCGGATGCCGTGGCCGTGGGAGGCGGAGTGCTACTCCAGCACCTCTGTCTTCTCCCATGCTTGGCGGGCACTCGGATGGGATGGCGCTGGAGTTCGTCGAGAGCTGCACGGCGTCCCGCGGTGCCATTTGCATCTCCCTCGCCCTTTTGCTAGGGCGATGGAGGCCTCCAAGCCCCCTGTCTTGTGGGTGCAAGCATACGGTTGCTCCCACGGCGCTATGCAAGTGCACACGGAGTACCCAAAGTGTCGCTCCATGTTGCTCGGGTGGGTCTGGAAAGCCTTCGCCCGTGCCCGAAACCTCGAGGATGGGCATATCCTCCTCTTCAAGCTAGCGGAGGATAATATGCTATCCGTCAAGTTTTACGGGCGCTCATGTGTGCGTCCTGGCTCCAGCGAAGAGAGCTCGAGCGGCGCCGAATGTCCCTCCTCGAGCAATAGCGAGGAGGAGAACAGCGACGATAGTGGCGCTCTTGGCACGTCAGGATCTCGGGCGGCCAGGTTGGAGTACGACTCCCCGAGCTCGGACTGACTGCCGGACTTGCCGCCGAGGCCCGCTCACGCCTCTCCCCCGCCCGATGGAATTACTCCGCAGGAGCCTAAAACCTTGCTTGTCCTTGAGCAATTCAGTTGACAAACTGAGAGAGAAAGAAAAAATTTGACAAACTCTGTTTGATCTTGTTGTTGCAACTATGTCTAACTCATAACCAGAATTTCAGCAAGATCACGAGTTAACCACATAAGCAAGTGACACAAAGGTCTCACGGTGAACTAATATCAATGGCATAATCAGCTAACGAGCAAATAATAATGAGTTTCAAATACCAACACTTCAATCAAAACGAGCATGAAGCAATATGAATAGATGGTATCTCGCTACCTCTTTCTGAGACCGCAAAACATAAATGCAGAGCACTTTCAAAGATCAAGGGTTGACTAAACATTGTAATTCATAGCAACGAAGATCCAGTCATAGTCATACTTAATATCAATCAAAAGCAAAGCATAAAAATGACAGAGGTGCTCTCTAATTGGTGCTTATATAAGAG
>NC_058521.1:287373098-287383098 GCF_904849725.1 Hordeum vulgare subsp. vulgare | reverse complement strand
TTCTTTTTCCAGTAGCTCACAAATTTCCTGTTGTTTTTAAAAACATATAAGTTGTCTATGTTTGGAATTTTTAAATATAAGTTAGAGCAGATTTAGTTTAAACCTTGTTTTGCCTATTCCAGGAGTTTGAAACATGATTTTGAGTTGATTCTTTTTGCTACTGTTTTCTATTGATAAAATCATACTGTGGTAGAAGTTTCAGAATTTTTTAAAGTATTTTTACTGGTGTTTTCAACAGAAACAAGATTCTGCCATACCGGCGCGCGATAAATTCTTTTGCGTAGTCTTTAGCAAATCCTTGCATGTGATGTTATTTTTACTTGTGGCATGATTGAAGTGTTTATGGTGTGATTTGTGTTTGTATCGGTAGATCATCCCGAGTGCGAAGCGTGTTACTTAGAAGCGCTCGAGCAGGACAACTATCATCAAGGCAAGTCATTTTGATCATGTTATTTTACCTATGTTTTCGATGCATGGTAGATCACCTTCTTTGCCCAATTGCATGCTGCCTAGGTACTTGGAAACTTTAGTGTAAGAGTAGTATCATGTGGTAGGAACACAACACCCCGACACTTGGCCCCGGGACGACAATTTCTTCATGTTATGCTTGAGTAGACGGGTTATCGGTTGAGTGTATACCACGAGTGATGCGAGGTTGATAGAATAATCAAGACCGGACTAAGACAAGATTTTCAAGACCTCGGACGCAATGCAACTCTGGGTGAAGGACGGTTGATCGACTCCCCGGAGAACCGAGTGGATGCCCGGGATGCTGGAGAGGCCATGTCATCCTGCGGAAAGTTTCACCCAGGCTCGAAGAGACGGACGGAGACTTCAAGACTCAAGGCTTACCTGCACATCCACAAATCATTATGGGCTCTGGCTTGGTTGGACAACGCGGCGACTCTGGACAGGCGGTGCTAGCAGATGTAGACGAACGGTAGGAATGGATGGGCCCCGACAGGGATTCAGAGGGACCCGTTGAAAGACCATGTTTTGATCATCCGGTCTTCAAACACCCTGAAGTGCGAGGACAAACCCGGAGGCGATCAAATCTTGTGGGGAACGTGTGCAAAACTCTGCAGAGTGCCCAACCTAATCGATTAGCCGTGTCCACGGTCATGGACAACTTGAGCCGAAGGCATTGAATTTCCCCTGAACTCTCGACACAACTTAATAATGATGTGGGTGTTAACAATTATTCGGGTACGAGAACTAGTTGGAGGGAACCATCTCGTTAACAACAAACATTGTAGTAAATTTTGCTTTCAACCCCTCTTGTTGTAGGATAAAACTGGCTTTATGCAAAACTTTACTGCACCGGCCAAATATGCATGTAGAGATAGTTGATATTTATTTTACTCCTCTCTTGATGACTTGCCGGCCTATTCAATATGCTGACCTACACGGCTGCAACGTATCATGTTGCAGAGTAATTTACCGACCAGGAGTGAGGCTACGATCTACGCTCAGCGACATGCCCTTGGAGTCGGATGGACTCGTCTACCTGATGCTTCCGCTTAGTCTTCGTTAGATAATCTCATTAGATGGCCTTCAGCCACTTTATTGTACTCCTTTATTGTAATAAAGTACTCTTTATGAGATTTCGATTAATAAAGCTGTGTGATTGAACTCTTGAATATATACATTATGTATTGTGTGTGTACCAGCATGATCTTGGGATGGTACAGAAACACCACAGGCTTGACTCGTATTGAGTCGGGTCGCTACAGAAATGGTATTCAGAGCACACGCTGACCTTAGGACGTAACCTCTAGGAATGGAAAAGCCTTAGGAAGAAAACTATTTTCTCTTATGTCTATAATCTTCTATTTCCTCTTCTGATCATTTCTGACTTCTCCGATTTTCCAATGTTTAGATGGCCACCTTCATCCCTGTTAAGTTCACGGAGTTTTGCCAGCCCGACACCACTATGCCGTTCGGAAAGGAGCTGGTGCAGATCACCAAGGATTTGAGGATTGCTCTGCCGACTATCACAGGGAAGCAAACTTCATCTTACCCGGAGGATTCACACTACAGGATCGAGGTGCACATTCCCGGAAGGACGTTCCAGCCGAGCACTGAGCCGATGGATTTCAAGTTCATCGCACCCAACTGGATTCTCGGAAGGGACATGGCGATCCATTGTGCACTCGGACGTATCAAGGATGAATACAAAGGTTGCCCTATTTCTCCAGACCTATTCGCCGTATCCCGGAGAAATGAAGACGGAGATATCATCTCAAGCAAGAGCAAGGACGCTCTTTTGTCTTATGCCCAGACCTTGGAGAAGCACAGCGGGACTCTGGAGTATCACGTGATCAAGGACGCCAGGAAGATCAAGCAACTGTCACTCCACGAGCTTGAGCTTGAAGATGCAGCCCGGGAAGCCCACTATGAACATGAATTGGAAGTGAAGGACTTTCTGGACCGGATCGAGAAGCTGAAGACTCGAGTTGCATACCTGGAGGAGGAATTGGACATGGGCGAGAACCTTCATCCCGAAGGAGACATAGCCCCCTTGATCAGCAACAACGAGGACTATGAACAAAGTTCCACCGAAGGACCCGTCACCATGCTTTTCTGAGGAGGACACTTAGACTAGACCACCAAATTTACTTTATCGTTATACGTTTTAGGCCGATGTTTAGGATTATCAAATTTTGTATCCCCGTGTGAACCTTTGTGATGATATTGAATGAAATGTGTGGTGTGATACTTGTGTGTTGCATTCATATGGGTAGTGTAATTCCTCTTAGACCATTGTTCTATGCTAATCTCACCCCTCCACAAACATCAGATGCCCCCGAGACGCGCCCTTGAGTCCAAGTTTCCGCCGGAACTCACCTAGTTGATCCAGCAAGAAAACACCCTGATGCAGCTGATCATTCAGAACCAGAACAACAACAACAACCATCATCCACCCCAGGCTGACAATCTCACCCGTTTTGTGAGGTTGAACCCTCCAACTTTCTCCAGCAGCATTGAGCCCATTGTGGCAGATGATTGGCTTCGCAAGATGGAGCGTGAACTTATCACTGCTGGTTGTTCTGAAGCTGAGAAGGTGCGTTTTGCCGCGCATCAACTTGAAGGCCCTGCAGCTGCTTGGTGGGAGAACTACACCACCACTTATCCCATTGCTGGAGTCACTTGGGAGCAATTCAAGCAAGCCTTCCGCACCGCGCATGTCTCAGCTGGAGCAATGAGTGTGAAGAAGCGTGAGTTTCGCAACTTACGCCAGGGGAATCGCACTGTGGCCCAGTACGTTGATGAATTCAGCATGCTCGCCCGTTATGCACCTGGAGATGTGGCCGATGATGCGGCCAAGCAGGAAAAGTTCTTGGAAGGACTCAATGACGAGCTAAGCATTAAGTTGACTGTAGCCACTTTCAACAGCTACCAGGAGCTGGTTGATAAGGCCCTCATCTTGGAGGGGAAACACCAGCAGATGGAGAACCACAAGAGAAAGTATGGGGTTGGAAAGTTCAACTCCGGCACTCCGCAGAAGCCTCGCTACACCCCTTATCCAGGGAATACCGGGACTGGAACCGGTATGTTTGGAGGACACGTTCAGCATAACCACCCAGTGCACAACCATGGAGGCCACAACCATGAAGGAAATGGGAACCACCGCAACAACAACAACTTCAAGAATGGCGGTACCGGCACTCAGCAGAATTCAGCTCCAGCTCAGAAGGATCTGACTCAGATCACTTGCTTCAAGTGTCAGAAGACAGGACACTATGCCACTGATTGTCCCCAGAACAAGCAGGGAAATGGAAACGACAACGGCAACTCTGCAGCAAAGAAGCCCAATCCTTTTCCTCGAGCTCAGGTGAACCACATTGATGTTGAAGAGGTCTATGATCACCCCGATACTGTGGTTGGTAAGTTTTTCTAAATTCACGTCCTGTATTGGTACTCTTTGATTCTGGTGCAACGCATTCATTCATATCAAGGGTAGTTGTGGAAAAGTATAGTTTGCGAACTAGAACCCTCAGCCAACCTATTAAGGTCAGTTCCCCAGGAGGCATGATGACAGCCGAGATAGGATGCCATGTTTTGAGTCTCAACATCGGGAACCATAATTTTCCCACCGACCTCATCGTATTAGAGTCCCAGGGATTGGATGTAATCCTAGGCATGGATTGGTTGGCCAAGTATGAAGGGAATATCGATTGTGCCCTTAAGTCTATTTTGCTCACCAACCCCGAGCAGAAGCAGATTAAGTACGTGTCTCAGCGCCCGACACGGAATAAGCGAGTAAACTCTCTCATGGGAGTAGTCCAGGAGGATGTACCGATTGTACAGGAGTACCCAGATGTATTTCCGGAGGAATTGCCGGGCATGCCACCCGATAGGGAGATAGAGTTCTTGATTGAGCTATTACCCGGAACAGCCCCGATATCCAAGAGACCTTATCGGATGCCCGCAAATGACTTGATAGAAATCAAGAAGCAAATTAAGGAGTTATTGGACAAAGGGTATATTCGCCCAAGTTCTTCACCTTGGGGAGCCCCAGTGCTCTTGGTTGAAAAGAAGGACAAGTCCCTGAGAATGGTTGTCGATTATCGTGCATTGAACGATGTGACCATCAAGAACAAGTACCCCTTGCCGATGATCAACGATCTGTTCGATCAGTTAGTTGGAGCTCGTGTATTCTCAAAGATCGATCTTCGATCCGGGTATCATCAGTTGAAGATTCGTGAACAAGATATACCCAAGACAGCCTTTACCACTCGGTACGGCTTGTATGAGTACACGGTCATGTCATTTGGACTGACTAATGCTCCGGCATATTTTATGAATCTGATGAACAAGGTATTTATGGAATACTTGGACAAGTTTGTCGTGGTGTTCATCGATGACATACTGATATTCTCCAAGAAGGAAGAGGAACACGAGGAACATCTGCTCTAGTTCTGGAGAAGCTTCGAGAGCATAAGCTATATGCAAAGTTCAGCAAATGTGAGTTTTCGTTGAAGGAAGTTGGATTTCTCGGACACGTCATCTCAGGAGAAGGAATAGCAGTGGACCCTGCCAAGGTCGCAGCACTCACCGAATGGGTAGCACCCACTTCAGTCAAGGAGATCCGCAGTTTCCTCGGACTTGCCGGATATTACCGGAGGTTCATTGAGAATTTCTCAAAGATTGCCAAGCCCATGACAGAGTTGTTGAAGAAGGAATCCAAGTATATTTGGACTGAGGAATGTGAAATCAGTTTTCAAGAGCTGAAGAAACGCCTTGTTACAGCCCCACTGCTGATATTGCCGAACATTCGGAAGGATTTCCAGGTTTACTGTGACGCTTCTCGTCAAGGACTTGGAGGAGTGCTCATGCAAGAAAGCAAAGTTGTAGCCTATGCATCCAGACAGCTCAGACCTCATGAGTTGAATTATGCCACACATGACTTGGAACTAGCAGCCGTAGTGCACGCTCTCAAGACCTGGAGACATTTCCTGATCGGAAATAGTTGTGATGTTTACAGTGATCACAAGAGCCTGAAGTATATCTTCACGCAGAAGGAGTTGAACCTCAGATAGAGGCGATGGCTAGAGTTGATCAAGGACTATGACATGAGATTGCATTATCACCCAGGCAAGGCAAATGTTGTAGCTGATGCGTTGAGCCGCAAGAGTTATGTGAACACGCTCACAGTAGGAGGATTACCCCAGGAGTTAGTCGATGACCTCCGAGAGCTCAAATTGGAGATAGTTCCAAGAGGATTGGTTGCCACTCTGGAAATTCAGTCCACTTTGACAGAAAAGATCCGCGAGGCACAGAAATCAGATAAGGAGATAGCTGAGATTAAGCAGAAAATGGAAGACGGGAAGGCTAAAGGTTTTCGTGAGGATGAACACGGAACTTTATGGTTTGAGGATCGCATCTATGTGCCCAATGATCCCGAACTTAGGAAGTTGATACTTCAGGAGGCCCATGATTCACCGTACTCGATACACCCCGGCAACACCAAGATGTATCTGGATCTGAAAGAAAGTTTGTGGTGGACAGGATTGAAGAAAGACATTGCCGAGTTCGTAGCGATATGCGATGTTTGTCAGCGAGTAAAAGCCGAGCATCAGAAGCCAGTAGGTTTGCTCCAACCTCTGCCGATACCCGAGCGGAAATGGGAAAAGCTTGGTATGGACTTCATCACAGGATTACCCAGGACCCGTTCTGGCTATGATTCTATTTGGGTTGTGGTCGATCGTTTGACCAAGGTAGCTCACTTCATTCCGCTGAAGACTACCTACACGAGTGCCAAGCTGGCCAAGATATATATGACGAGGATCGTATGTCTACACGGAGTACCGAAGAGAATTGTGTCAGATAGAGGGACTCAGTTCACATCAAAATTTTGGCACCAACTGCATGAAACCTTGGGAACGAGATTGGAGTTCAGTACAACTTTTCACCCGCAGACAGATGGACAGACCGAGAGAGTCAATCAGATTCTGGAGGACATGTTGAGAGCTTGCGCACTAGACTATGGGTCTAGTTGGGATGACAATTTACCGTATGCCGAGTTCTCATACAACAACAACTACCAGACCAGTTTGAAGATGGCCCCTTTCGAAGCTCTATTCGGAAGGAGGTGCACAACACCGCTGATGTGGGATGGAGTTGGAGACCGACAACTTTTTGGTCCCGACCTTCTCCGAGATTCTGAAGAGAAGGTCAAGCTAATTCGTGACCGACTCAAGATAGCTCAGTCCAGCAGAAGAGTTATGCCGACAGCAAACGCAAGGAAGTAACATACGAAGTGGGAGACCGAGCATATCTTCGGGTGTCTCCACTTCGAGGAATCAAGAGATTCGGTGTGCAAGGAAAATTAGCACCTCGTTTCATTGGCCCCTACAAAATTCTTGAACGTAGAGGCCAAGTTGCATACAAAATGGAACTGCCGAAAGGATTGTCCGGAGTTCATGATGTCTTCCATGCTTCCCAGTTGAAGAAATGCCACGCTGAAATGGCCGATGTTCCATTGAGAAATGACCCTCCAAAGTGCGAGCAAATCTCTGAAATATTTGAGCAAAGAAAACCCAAAATTATTTTGCAAAAATAATTTCAAAAAGAAATAAAGCAAATTTGGGAATTTCTGAAAAAACATTTTTTTTAAGTTTTTATTTTGGCTTTAAAAAATGTTATTCGGGTAGAGATATTTTTTCTGATTTTTTTGATATATAATACCATATATAGATATTTTGATTTATTTCTTTTTTAGCTTTTATATTTCTGTTTCGGAAAAGGTTTAAAGAAAGGAAAGTCCTTTTGTTTTTTTTAGCCGCCGCCCCTAGGCGCTAAATAAGCCCAGCCCGATCCCCACTTACCTGGGATCAAATCCCTTATGCCCTGCCCGAGCCACCCCTCCACGTCACCCTTCTCCTTCCTTCCTCCATCTCCTCTCCTTCCTTCTTCTCCCAGTACCGAAACCGAGCCCCCAGGGAACTCGCGATTCCCTTCCCAGTACTACCTCTCCTCCTTCCTTATCCCTCCCCCACCTAGCCTATATAAAGTCCACCCCCTCGGCCACCCCGTTCCCAACCCTAGCAGCAGCCGCCGCCCGAAGCCGCCGCACCACCGCCGGAGCAGCAGCAGCAGCAAGGCTGCACCACTTCGGCCGCCCTGGGAGAGCACCCCGTCGCCGCCTCTCTCCCCCGAGCGCCTCCCCCCGAGGAGGAGCACCTCCGCCGCCGCCTTCCCGAAGTCCACCCCGCCCCGGAGCTCCCCTCCCTCGCCGGCAGCCCTCCCTCTCCGGTGCAAGCTACTGCCAGCCAAGGTAGTCTCCCTCTCTCTCTATTATTTCATGTTCCCTTTCTTAGCCGTTGGATCTAAGAGGATGGTCTAGATTAGATCAGTAGTACCTCTTCGGTCTATCTCTGAAAACCAGTAGGTTTTTTGTCACTTATGAATTAACCAGCGAAGTTTGCTAGACTTCGGCCGTTTGCCCGAAGCCATACATCAAACACCCCCGCAGCCAATAGCATCAGGACACGTGTACCCCTCCGTTAGCCACTAGTAGTTTTATAATTTTCTGCCTGATTTCAAAAACAGAAACTTTCTGTTTTGTTTTGGCCACAACGTTTGATCCCTAAGTCCAACGACATTGATTCTTTTTCCAGTAGCTCACAAATTTCCTGTAGTTTTTAAAAACATATAATTTGTCTATGTTTGAAATTTTGAAATATAAGTTAGAGCATATTTAGTTTAAACCTTGTTTTGCCTATTCTAGGAGTTTGAAAAATGATTTTGAGTTGATTCTTTTTGCTGTGGTAGAAGTTTCAGAATTTTTTAAAGTATTTTTATTGGTGTTTTCAACAGAAACAAGTTTCTGCCATACTGGCGCGCGATAAATTCTTTTGCGTAGTCTTTAGCAAATGCTTGCATGTGATGTTATTTTTACTTGTGGCATGATTGAAGTGCTTATGGTGTGCTTTGTGTTTGTATCGGTAGATCATCCGGAGTGCGAAGCGTGTTACTTAGAAGCGCTTGAGCAGGACAACTATCATCAAGACAAGTCATTTTGATCATGTTATTTTACCTATGTTTTCGATGCATGGTAGATCACCTTCTTTGCCCAATTGCATGCTGCCTAGGTACTTGGAAACTTTAGTGTAAGAGTAGTATCATGTGGTAGGAACACAACACCCCGACACTTGGCCCCGGGACGACAATTTCTTAATGCTATGCTTGAGTAGACGGGTTATCGGTTGAGTGTATACCACGAGTGATGCGAGGTTGATATAATAATCAAGACCGGACTAAGACAAGATTTTCAAGACCTCGGACGCAATGCAACTCTGGGTGAAGGACGGTGATCGGCTCCCCGGAGAACCCAGTGGATGCCCGGGATGCTGGAGGGGCCATGTCATCCTGCGGAAAGCTTCACGCAGACTCGAAGAGACGGATGGAGACAGACTCAAGGCTTACCTGCACAGCCACAAGTCATTATGGGCTCTGGCTTGGTTGGACAACGCGGCGACTCTGGACAGGCGGTGCTAGCAGATGTAGACGAACGGTAGGAATGGATGGGCCCCGACAGGGATTCAGAGGGACCCGTTGAAAGACCATGTTTTGATCATCCGGTCTTCAAACACCCTGAAGTGCGAGGACAAACCCGGAGGCGATCAAATCTTGTGGGGAACGTGTGCAAAACTCTGCAAAGTGCCCAACCTAATCGATTAGCCGTGTCCACGGTCATGGACAACTTGAGCCGAAGGCATTGAATTTCCCCTAAACTCTCGACACAACTTAATAATGATGTGGGTGTTAACAACTATTCGGGTACGAGAACTGGTTGGCGGAACCATCTCGTTAACAACAAACATTGGAGTAAATTTTGCTTTCAACCCCTCTTGTTGTAGGATAAAACTGGCTTTATGCAAAACTTAACTCCACCGGCCAAATATGCATGTAGAGATAGTTGATATTTATTTTACTCCTCTCTTGATAACTTGCCGGCATATTCAATATGCTGACCTACACGACTGCAACGTATCATGTTGCAGAGTACTTTTCCGACCAGGAGTGAGGCTACGATCTACGCTCAGCGACATGCCCTTGGAGTCGGATGGACTCGTCTACCTAATGCTTCCGCTTAGTCTTCGTTAGATAATCTCATGAGATGGCCTTCAACCACTTTATTGTACTCCTTTATTGTAATAAAGTACTCTTTATGAGATTTCGATTAATAAAGCTGTGTGATTGAACTCTTGAATATATACATTATGTACTGTGTGTGTACCAGCATGATCTTGGGATGGTACAGAAACACCACAGGCTTGACTCGTCTTGAGTCGGGTCGCTACATCAATGACAACAACGACAACAATGACAACAGCGACAACAACGACAACAACAACAACAACAACAACAACAACAACAACAACAACAACAACAATGACAACAACGACATCACCAACAACAACAAGAATGACATCAACGACAACCACGATGACGACGACAACAACAACAACAACAACAACAACGACGACGACGA
>NC_058521.1:287343098-287363098 GCF_904849725.1 Hordeum vulgare subsp. vulgare | reverse complement strand
CTAAGCAGCATGCAATTTGGGCATAGGATGGTAGAACTACGATGCATAAAACATAGGTGATAGTATGATCAAAGTGACTTGCCTGGTGATGTTGACGAAGATGAATTTTCGTTCTCGGGAAATACGTGATAGAACTGTTCGTCACTCTCCGATGAAATCTATATAATCAAACATAGTATTCACATAAGCACTCACACTAGCAATCATTCTAGCAATCAATTAACAAACAACAATAAAAGTTGATGCAATCAAAATCAATAAGAGAGAGCGGATAAAATTCCAAAGGAAACTTCAAATAAAACTAGGGAGTCTTCAACTACATCAAACACTAAATAGTTTTTTTCCAACGGCAAATAGTAACAGGGAACTAAGATATAAATTTAACTAAGACAAAATAAAGTATTTTTCACAAAACTATTTGAAAGTATTTCAAAACGGGATTTGAAACAGTGGAGAAACCAATTGCAAGTTACTAAGGAACTAGAATTGACTTCATGATAACAAATAAAAATAAAATCAAAACTTGTTGCAAACCTACTGTTTAACTAACAGAAACAAAACATAATATTTCTGAAATAATAAAGAAAATATTTTAAAAGCAATTATGGAAAAGGAATTAGTCATAATCCTAAAAGCTATTTTTAAACTCCTGGAATAGGCAAAACAAGGTTTAAACTAAATCTGATCTAATTCAAATTTGAAAATTTCGAACATAGACAAATTATAAGTTTTTAAAAACTACAGAAAATTTGTGATCTACTGGAAAAAGAATCAACTCTATTGGAGTTGAGGATCAAAAGTTATGGGCTAAACAAAATTGGAACTTTCTCTGTTTTTGAATTAAACAGAAAAAATGAATAAAAGTTAACTAATGAACTGGCCACGTGGCGATCTATGGTTGTCTAGGGAGTGTGCGCTGCGTAGTCTAACCAGGGAATGGCCGAATTATAAGAAAACGCTTCCGTTAATAAAAATAAACGGCCGGTTCTTGTCAAAGAACCGAAGGGGTATGCCCTTCTAATCTACACCGTAGATCTTCATCTAATAGGCAAACCAAAAAAAACAGGAGGAGGAGGAGCCTTACCGTGACTGCAGGGGCTGGAGGCCTTCTCCGGCGAGGGGGTGCAACTCCGGCGGGGTGGGGTCGCCGGCGGGGGGTGCGGTGCCGTTGGAGGAGGGGTGGGGCGGCGAGCCTCCAGGGGGGAGGCGAGGGGGAGATGGAGAGGGGTGCAGGGGGGGCGACGGGAGGAGCAGGGCTTCCTGGTCGGGGCGATGTGGAGGAGCCGCAGCTCCGGATATGGTGGGGAAGGGCGCGGGGGTGGGGTGGAGCGGTGGTGGGGAGGTGGCGGCGGGGTAGGGAGTGCTCGGCAGGGAGGGGAGGGAGTGCAGGGACAATGGGGAAAGGTCCCCGGCGAGCTCCTGTGGCCGACTCCGGCAAGGTCCACAGGGGGAGGAGGAGGTGGGGAGAGGCGGCGATTCCAGCGGGAATGGAACGAGGAGAACGTGGGGCTTCTTATAGGTGTGGCGGGAGGAGCTGAGATGGAAAGTATTTCGCGAATCCGGGAGAAGGGGATTCGGTTCCTGGCCATGGAAGGCAACCGAGCTCTGGGAGGGAAGTGACGAGAGGAGGAAGACGGTAGGGGATCGGGCCGGATTGAATCTTAATGGGCCCAGCAAGAGTTTCCAAATAAAACGATTTACTTCCTAATAATTAAAACAGGAATGTAAAAGGAAAATCTAGGAAATCAAATCAATTCCGAAAATAGAGTTTCTATATACTAAAATTATCACAAAAATAAAATCTAAATGATGGGCATTTTTCCACGGCAAAAAGAAAAACTTCAGAAAAAATTATTTTCACAAAATTGCCTAAAAGATTTATTTTCTTTTGCAAATAATTTTCAAATGACCCTCTAAGTTTTAGGGTTCAAATAACTTTAAAAATGCCCGTGTGTTTGAGGGTCATGTTCCTCGTCTCTTTTCTGTTTGACAAAATGTATTTCCCGGCATTTCTTGCACGAAGAAAACAAATAGAAATGCAAAAGAATTCAAATGCAAATATCTCCGTTCAAATTCTTTATAGTTGAAGAAGTCACGTCATCTTCTCTCTTTGCTTTTAAAAGATTGAATTTGAATTCACGAGAGAAGGGGAAATTCATTTTATTCCCTCTCATTCAATTTTTTTGAAAAGTTTCAAATTTTCACTCAAGTTTCAATCACTCAATCAAACAAACAATCATTCTAATAATTATTTTAACATTCCAAAATTTGGGATGTTACAAATCTACCAAACTTAAAATGAATCTCGTCCTCGAGATTCGAAGGGGCTAGAAAGAAAAGGTTAGGGTTTGGGGGGTCTTCTAACACATCCAACTTCCGGCAAAGTGGGATGCTACCACACTTAAAATGAAGATTACTGGTCCCTCAAAATGTTTTAACGATCCTCTGGGGTTTTGGCAACTGACTTCGCATAGTCTTCATATTAAATCCTTTAGTGATGCTCTCCCGTTATATTCATAACGTTTCCATCAAAATCGAGGGTTCCTCTGTTGATATAAGCTTCTTCCGTTACTAGGTCTTCTTAACTGACAGTCTCGTGATCAATTCTAAATAACCTATCGTTGATTCTCATGGTGGTCTACCATTTGTGGTTATCCTGCAGAGAGAGGGGTCTTGGTTTCATTCTCACCGTAAAATTTCCTACGTCTGACAACATGTGCCATGTACATGGGGCTTTCACCATACCATTCTAAGGCTTAAACAAAAGCTTCAAAGAACGTCGTCTCTCTATATGGGTAAGTCTCTCAGATTTACCATTCTGAATAGCAAGATAAATGATAAGAGTAAGTCGTCATGGTGATCAATCCATTCCGCACCCAAATCATTTCTCTATATAAGGTTTAGCGAATCTCGCGTTCTAACACTTGGGCATCCTCACAAGCATTGCAGAATTCCTCTTGTCCACGAACGAAGTTCGGATAAACCATTGGTTCTGCAAGCTGAACAAAACATCTATCGTTTCTTCACCACTCTCAGGTTGTCATATGTTCCTAAGAAAATGTTTGCTGATCCATCACAGCTTCTTCTATAAATCATATTCATTTCATAATCAATCCATTATTACATCCTTGCGTTTCTTCAAAATTCTAACTCAAAAGTAATTTATTACAAATGCTGCCATCCACATTGTTCGGTATGGTCAAGCAGTTCTGCCAACTTTATTCATTTGTCTCTCTTGGAGGTACTTTAGTTCCACTCGAACTTTCCGAGGTGCTCCTTGAAATCATCCATCTTTTGCTTCATCATGGTGGTCATGAGCTTCTTCTCCATCATCTCCGCACGTACCTCACTCAGGTATTCCTGGGTATGACGGAGTCTTGCTTCAAATATTTGTCCAATCTGACGTATGGCTTCCATGGCAGCTTCACGAACAGCATCAAAGAAGGTTGCTCGTGGTACACGTGAAATGAAGAAGTATTGCCCCATAGTCTTTGGACAAACTCCTTTCACATGGTGGAGGTGTACTTCCATGTACCAAAGCTCCACTCCATTTTCCATGAATGGGTAGCCTTTGTAGACTGCATCTCCTTCAAGATGAATGTGCTTCATCGTGTCCTTCAGGATTTTCGGGTAATCATGATCACTGGTCAGGGTCATGATCGTTTCTGGGCCCTTGATGAATGACTCGTAGAGAGTTGCCATCTGCAGGTGTCAGTAAATAGGTACTCAGAGGAATGTATATGTCTCCTTGGTAATCATGGTACACTCCTACTCAGTGGATCCTCTAGGTTTACCGATTACTACCACACTTAAAATGAATTATACTCATGCCTGCATAGACCATATTTTCTCATATCCTCATAATGTTCAGAGATCTTTGCTCATAGAGAAACAACGCTTACATTTTCAACATAGGCAATCATGAGACAATAAATTCCATTTATTCATGATGTTATTACAATCTCAAGGACATTTGTTACAAAAAATTCACTCCATGATCTCATGAAAAACAAGAGTTTCTTCAGATTACACTAATTGCCATGGTCAAGGCTTAACTACTCCATTCTAGCTTTCTTCCTTTGTGGACAATCGCTGGCAAAATGTCCTGCTTCCTTGCAACAAAAGCAAATGAGTTCTGACAAGTCTCGAGGCGTCTTAGTGTTTGCCTTTGCTCCTTGGGTTCCTGGCTTCCTTCCTGAGCACATGTATTTGTGGTGGCCAAATCTCATACACTTGTAACATCTCACATGACTCAGGTCTATATCTGCAGAGATTTGGTTCTTCCGAGGGTACTTTTTCTTCTTTCCGGACTCCTTTATTTTGGCTAGTTCTTCTATTTCAAGTGGATCAAACTCCACTTCTTCCGTCGGGAAGTTTCCCAGATACTCTTGGCTTCTCTTCGTGCAGTCCTGTGAATAATGTCCTTCTTCTCCACATGAGTAGCATGCATTGGAGAAAAATCTGGTCAGACCTTGTCCATCAGGGTCTTCAATATATTCGTTCATCACCGGTTCTTCTAGAATCTTCTTCTTGAGGGTTTCCTTCACTACATCTTTCTGCTTCTTGACAACTTGTTGCACCTTGGGGTATATGTGACACTGAGCTGGGTAGTGGGTGGTTCCTTCACAAAGGAAACAAGTCGCCTGACTACTTGGGCACTCCTCAGCTGGGTGATTTTCTTCACAATGAGTGCATACATCCGTGTGTTCTTCCTGGGTGTGTCCTATTTCTCCACAGATCTTGCATGCACAAGTCTTCTCCTTCGTATTGTCATCGCACTTCTGAATAAGTCGGCATCTTAACAAAGTCTTCTTGAATTCGTCCCAAGTTTCAGCTCCACGAAATCCTTGTATGGCATGATGCATTTTGCACCAGATTGCAGCACTTTGTGTAAAGTACTGAAGAGCGTGTTCCACTTCATACTTCCTTGAGATCAAGTTACTACCGAAGTGGTTCTCCATGTTTTGGATCCATATATCAGCCTCCAGCTGGGTCATTGGTCCAGGGACTACAAGTTCAGCTTCATACTCCATGTGGTAGGGTTGAGGTTTTGGGGATGAGACGGGTAAGAGAGGGAGGGAGATACACACAATACAAACAATATTTTTGAGAATAGGTTTTATTTGTGGCCGTCGGAAAACACACACCAATGACGGGTCACAAATCATCGTATCTAACGTGGGTGTATAACAGGGGTTTGGACTTCTAATGGTCATATAAATATTCGAACGCTTCAGGGTCTTCGAATTCTTCGGGTCTTGAGAGTCTTCAATTGTTGCAGTTTCAACTGCATGATGAAATCCTCTTTACTTTGAAGTGGGAGTCGGTTGA
Source organism: Hordeum vulgare subsp. vulgare (assembly GCF_904849725.1). Classification (NCBI taxonomy): domain Eukaryota; kingdom Viridiplantae; phylum Streptophyta; class Magnoliopsida; order Poales; family Poaceae; genus Hordeum; species Hordeum vulgare. Next base: position 287,357,767 of record NC_058521.1, on the reverse strand, counting down.
TCCTTCACGTGGTCAAAGGGGAAAGGGCGTTGTCTAACTATTTGAGGTGAGAGGGAACGTTTGATGAAATCAGAAGAGATGAGAAGTAAAAGGTATTCTTGAAATATAGATATTTTGAGAGATCATTTCCTAAGAAATTTCCAGTTTCTAGGGTCACGTCCTACAGTCAACATGTGCTCTGATACCATTTCTGTAGCGACCCGACTCAAGACGAGTCAAGCCTCTGTGTATCTGTGTCATCCCTGGATCAGTATGCTGGCACACATAGTACATCAATGTATATATCAAAGTGCAATCACATGTAAATAGCGTAAAACTGATATATACCTTAATTATTTCAGCGGAAGCAGTCAAGGGAGTGGAGTCCCAATAAACACCAACGACAAGTTGAATGTAGACCGTAACCCTAAATCGTACACTTACTCGTCGAAAAAATATCTGCAACATAAGACGTTGCAGCCGTGTAGGTCAGCATATTGAATATGCCGGCAAGTCACATAAGAGAGGGGTAAAATGTCATCTATATTATATGCATATATGGCAGGTGGGGTTGTATGTTTTAGCGTAAAGCATTTTTTCTCCTACAATAAGAGAGGGCTAAAAACGAAATGTTACTACTTTGTTGATTGTTAACGAGATGGTTCCGCCAACCAGTTCTCGTACCCGAGTTGTCAATAATTACCCTCATCAAATATATTTAATTGTGTTGAGAAATCCAGATAACTTCAGTTCCTTTGGCTCAAGTTGTCCATGACCGTGGACAAGGCTAATCGATTAGGTTTGAGTACTCTGCAGAGTTTTGTACACGTTCCCCACAAGATTTGGTCGCCTCCATGTATGTCCTCGCACTTCAGGGTGTTTGAAGACCGGATGATCAAAACATGGTCTTTCAACGGGTCCCTCTGAATCCCTGTCGGTGCCCATACAATCCTACCGTTCTTCTACATCTGCTAGCACCGCCTGTCCAGAGTCGCCGGGTTGTTCAACCAAGCCAGAGCACATAATGACTTGTGGTTGTGCAGGTAAGGCTTGGGTCTTGAAAATATCCGTCCGTCTCTTTGAGCCTGGGTGAAGCTTTCCGCAGGATGTCATGGCCTCTCCAGCATCCCGAGTCATCCACTGGGTTCTCCAGGGAGCCGATCAACCGTCCTTCACCCAGAGTTGCATTGTGTAGCGACCCGACTCAACGAGTCAAGCCTTTGGTGTTTCTGTACCATCCCAAGATCATGTTGGTACACACACAATACATAATGTATATATTCAAGAGTGCAGTCACACAGCTTTATTAATCGAAATCTCATAAAGAGTACTTTATTACAACAAAGGAGTACAATAAAGTGGCTGAAGGCCAACTCATGAGATTATCTAACGAAGACTAAGCGGAAGCATCAGGTAGACGAGTCCATCCGACTCCAAGGGCATGTCGCTGAGCGTAGAACCGTAGCCTCACTCCTGGTCGGAAAAGTACTCTGCAACATGATACGTTGCAGCCGTGTAGGTCAGCATATTGAATATGCTGGCAAATCATCAAGAGAGGGAGTAAAATATTAATCAGTATCTCTACATGCATATTTGGCCGGCGGAGCTAAGTTTTTGCATAAAGCTAGTTTTATCCTACAACAAAAGGGTTTGAAAGCAAAATATTACTACATAGTTTTTTGTTAACGAGATGGTTCCGCCAACCAGTTCTCGTACCCAAATAGTTTTTAACACCCACATCATTATTAAGTTGTGTCGAGAGTTCAGGGGAAATTCAATGCCTTCGGCTCAAGTGGTCCATGACCGTGGACACGGCTAATCGATTCGGTTGAGTACTCTGCATAGTTTTGCACACGTTCCCCACAAGATTTGATCGCCTCCGGGTTTGTCCTCGCACTTGAGGGTGTTTGAAGACCGGATGATCAAAACATGGTCTTTCAACGGGTCCCTCTGAATCCCTGTCGGTGCCCATCTATTCCTACCGTTCGTCTACCTCTGCTAGCACCGCCTGTCCAGAGTCGCCGCGTTGTTCAACCAAGCCAGAGCCCATAATGACTTGTGGCTGTGCAGGTAAGCCTTGAGTCTTGAAGTCTCCGTCCGTCCCTTTGAGCCTGGGTGAAGCTTTCCGCAGGATGACATGGCCTCTCCAGCATCCCGGGCATCCACTTGGGTTCTCCAGGGAGCCGATCAACCGTCCTTCACCCAGTGTTGCATTGCGTCCGAGGTCTTGAAAATCTTGTCTTAGTCCGGTCTTGGTTATTATATCAACCTCGCATCACTCGTGGAATACACTCAACTGATAACCCGTCTACTAGAGCATAGCATGTATAACTTTGTCGTCCCGGGGCCAAGTATCGGGGTGTTGGTGTTCCTACCACATGATACTACACCTATGACTAAAGTTTCCAAGTACCTAGGCAGCATGCAAATAGGGCAAAGAAGGTGATCTACTATGCATTGAAAACATAGGTAAAAATAACATGATCAAAGATGACTTGCCTTGATGATAGTTGTCCTGCTCGAGCGTCTCTAAGTAACACGCTTCGCACTCCGGATGATCTACCGATACAAACACAAAGCACACCATAAGAAATTCAATCATGCCATGAGTAAAAATAACATCACATGCAATGATTGGCAAACGACTACGCAAAAGAATTTTATCGCGCGTCGGTAGGACAGAAACTTGTTTCTGTTGAAAACACTAGTAAAAATACTTGGAAAATTCTGAAAATTCTACCACAGTAGGATTTTATCACTAGCAAACAGTAGCAAAAAGAATCAACTCAATATAATTTTTCAAACTCCTGGAATAGGCAAAACAGTGTTTAAACTAAATCTGCTCTAACTTGTATTTGAAAATTCCAAACACAGAACAATTATATATTTTTAAAAACTACAGGACATTTGTGAGCTACTGGAAAAATAATCAATGTCATTGGACGTAGGGATAAAAAGTTGTGATCAAAACGAGATTGAAAGTTTCTGTTTTCGAAATCTGGACAGAAAATTACAAAACTGCTAGTGCTAAAGAGAGGCACACGTGGCAAGTTCTAATGGCTGTAGTGGCTGTGTGTTTTCTTCGTTTGGAGCAAACGTCCCATGGCTTGCAAAACCACTGGCTAAATCTTAAGTGACCAAAAGAACCGTTTGTTTTCTGGGCTAAACCGAAAGGGTATAGGTGATCTAATCCTAGCCATTGCATGGGATTGCATGGGATCTAAGGGCTGAGATGGAGTGCATGAAATACAGAGAGAGAGAGGTTGCTACCTGCTGCTGTAGCTTGCACCGGCAAGAAAGGAGATGACCGGCGAGGAGGAGGGGTAGCTCCGGGCGGTGGGGCGTCGGGTGGCGGCGGTGAGGTTCCTCCTCCGCGGGGAAGACGCGGCGGTGGAGAGAGAGTTCGGGGAGGGCTCCTCCTCCGCGGCGAGGCCGAGGTGCAGCAGCTTCTGAGCTGTTGCCGCTGCTCGCGGCGGCGGCTAGGGTGGCGGTGAGGTGAGGCGCCGGCGGCGGCTTGTGGAGGCGGCGGTGGAGAGAGAGTTCGGCTAGGGTTGGGGAGAGGTGACGGTGGGGGGGGGGGGGGTTATAGAGGCTTAGGGGAGGAGAGTAAAAGGAAGGAGAGGGAGAACTTTGGGAAGGAGATCATGGGAGAGAAAATAGGAAAGAGAGGGAGAGGTGGCGGTGGAGACAAAAGGAAAAGGAGGGAGTAGAAATAGGAAAGAGAGAAATAAGGAAAGGGAGGGAGTACTCACGTGGGGGAAGAGAAGAGAGAGAACTTAGGAAAGAGAGGGAAACATGGGGAGGGAGAGGGAGGTTGGGACGTGGGGGAGGGGGCTGCATGCATGCATGCATGGGGGCTGGGCTGAGCCCTTGTGGCTCGGCCTGGCAGTTCTATTTTTTTTAAAAACAAACTAACAGCAGCAAAAAAGAAAAGAAAGAAAACCAAAACAGTAAAAAAAAAATATATATATATTCCTAGCTAACAAAAAGTAGGAACTAATATACATATATGCACCAGAACTTAGGAGAAAACAAAATAACATATACAACTAATATATATATAATATATATATAGGAATCCTAGTTCCACCTAATGCAACTTTAAAAAAAAAGTTTTATGCAATAGGTCACACAACTCAATCGAAAAACTCAACAAAAAAAATACTTCAGAGTTTAGAAAATTTGCAAAACCAAAATGGTGACTTTAACTCACAGGGGAGAAGTCATATTATCTCCACTCCGATAAATTGCCCGCAGTCACATAACGATAAAATTTTTCAGAAGAACGCAATGATGCATAAAATATGACATGCATATGAATGATCTATTAACATCCGAATTTACGAAAATTGGGATGTTACAAACCTACCCACCTTAAGATGAATCTCGCCCTCGAGATTCGGGTTGGCTAGAAAATAGGTGCCGGTGGTCTCGACGAAGATCCTCTTCTCGTTCCCAGGTGGCTTCTTCCTCGGTGTGGTGGCTCCACAACACCTTGCAGAACTTGATGATCTTGTTGCGGGTAACTCTGTTGGCGGTCTCGAGAATCCGGACGGGTTTCTCCTCATATGTTAGCTCGCTGTCAAGCTGTATGGCCTCTAGGGGCACTGTATGTCTCAACGGAACATCGGCCATCTCAGTGTGGCATTTCTTCAACTGGGAAACATGGAAGACATCATGAACTCCGGACAATCCTTCCGGCAGTTCCAGTTTGTATGCAATTTCGCCTCTACGTTCAAGAATTTTGTAGGGGCCAATGAAACGTGGGGCTAATTTTCCTTTCACACCGAATCTCTGGATTCCTCGAAGTGGAGACACCCGAAGATATGCTCGATCTCCCACTTTGTACGTTACTTCCTTGCGTTTTCTGTCGACATAACTCTTCTGCCTGGACTGAGCTATCTTGAGTCGATCACGAATAAGCTTGACCTTCTCTTCAGAATCTCGGATGAGGTCGGGACCAAAAAGTTGTCGGTCTCCAACTCCATCCCACATCAACGGTGTTCTGCACCTCCTTCCATATAGAGCTTCGAAGGGGGCCATCTTCAGACTGGTCTGGTAGCTGTTGTTGCATGAGAACTCGGCATACGATAAATTGTCATCCCAACTAGACCCATAGTCTAGTGCGCAAGCTCTCAACATGTCTTCCAGAATCTGATTAACTCTCTTGGTTTGTCCATCTGTCTGCGGGTGAAATGTTGTGCTGAACTCCAATCTCGTTCCCAAGGTTTCATGCAGTTGGTGCCAAAATTTTGATGTGAACTGAGTCCCTCTATCAGACACAATGCTCTTCGGTACTCCGTGCAGACATACGATCCTCGTCATATAGATCTTGGCCAGCTTGGCACTCGTGTAGGTAGTCTTCACCGGGATGAAGTGAGCTACCTTGGTCAAACGATCGACCACAACCCAAATAGAATCATAGCCGGAACGGGTCCGAGGTAATCCTGTGATGAAGTCCATACCAAGCTTTTCCCATTTCCATTCGGGTATCGGTAGAGGTTGTAACAAACCTGCTGGTTTCTGATGCTCGGCTTTTACTCGCTGACAAACATCGCATATAGCTACGAACTCGGCAATGTCTTTCTTCAATTCTGTCCACCAGAAACTTTCTTTCAGATCCAGATACATCTTGGTGTTACCGGGGTGTATCGAGTACGGGGAGTCATGAGCTTCCTGAAGTATCAACTTCCCGAGTTCGGGATCATTGGGCACACAGATGCGATCCTCAAACCATAAAGTTCCGTGTTCATCCTCACGAAAACCTTTAGCTTTCCCGTCTTCCATTTTCTGCTTAATCTCGGCTATCTCCTTGTCAGCTTTCTGTGCTTCACGGATCTTTTCTGTCAAAGTAGACTGAATTTCCAGAGTGGCAACAAATCCTCTTGGAATTATCTCCAATTTGAGCTCTCGGAGGTCATCGACTAACTCCTGGGGTAATCCTCCTGCTGTGAGCGTGTTCACATAACTCTTGCGGCTCAACGCATCAGCTACAACATTTGCCTTGCCTGGGTGATAATGCAATCTCATGTCATAGTCCATGATCAACTCTAGCCATCGCCTCTGTCTGAGGTTCAACTCCTTTTGCGTGAAGATATATTTCAGGCTCTTGTGATCAGTGTAAACATCACAACTATTTCCGATTAGGAAATGTCTCCAGGTCTTGAGAGCGTGCACTACGGCTGCTAGTTCCAAGTCATGTGTGGCATAATTCAACTCATGAGGTCTGAGCTGTCTGGATGCATAGGCTACAACTTTGCCTTCTTGCATGAGCACTCCTCTAAGTCTTTGACGAGAAGCGTCACAATAAACCTGGAAATCCTTCTGAATGTTCGGCAATATCAGCACTGGGGCTGTAACAAGACGTTTCTTCAGCTCTTGAAAACTGGTTTCACATTCCTCAGTCCAAACATACTTGGGTTCCTTCTTCAATAACTCTGTCATGGGCTTGGCAATCTTTGAGAAATTCTCAATGAACCTCCGGTAATATCCGGCAAGTCCGAGGAAACTGCGGATCTCCTTGACTGAAGTGGGTGCTACCCATTCGGTGACTGCTGCGACCTTGGCAGGGTCCACTGCTATTCCTTCTCCTGACATGACGTGTCTGAGAAATCCGACTTCCTTCAACCAAAACTCACATTTGCTGAACTTTGCATATAACTTATGCTCTCGAAGCTTCTCCAGAACTAAACGCAGATGTTCCTTGTGTTCCTCTTCGTTCTTGGAGAATATCTGTATGTCATCGATGAACACCACGACAAACTTGTCCAAGTACTCCATAAATACCTTGTTCATCAGATTCATAAAATATGCCGGAGCATTAGTCAGTCCAAATGACATGACCGTGTACTCATACAAGCCGTACCGAGTGGTAAAGGCTGTCTTGGGTATATCATGTTCACGAATCTTCAACTGATGATACCCGGATCGAAGATCGATCTTTGAGAATATGCCATTGATCATCGGCAAGGGGTACTTGTTCTTGATGGTCACATCGTTCAATGCACGATAATCGACAACCATTCTCACGGACTTGTCCTTCTTTTCAACCAAGAGCACTGGGGCTCCCCAAGGTGAAGAACTTGGGCGAATATACCCTTTGTCCAATAACTCTTTAATTTTCTTCTTGATTTCTATCAAGTCATTTGCGGGCATCCGATAGGGTCTCTTGGATATCGGGGCTGTTCCGGGTAATAGCTCAATCAAGAACTCAATCTCTCTATCGGGTGGCATGCCCGGCAATTCTTCCGGAAATACATCTGGGTACTCCTGTACAATCGGTACTTCCTCCTGGACTACTCCCGTGAGAGAGTTTACTCGCTTACTCCGGGTCGGGCGCTGAGACACGTACTTAATCCGCTTCTGCTCGGGGGTGGTGAGCAAAATAGACTTAAGGGCACAATCGATATTCCCTTCATACTTGGCCATCCAATCCATGCCTAGGATTACATCCAATCCCTGGGTCTCTAATACGATGAGGTCGGTGGGAAAACTATGGTTCCCGATGTTGAGACTCAAAGCATGGCATCCTATCCCGGCTGTCATCATGCCTCCTGGGGAACTGACCTTAATAGGTTGGCTGAGGGTTCTAGTTGGCAAGCTATACTTTTCCACAACTACCCTTGATATGAATGAATGCATTGCACCAGAATCAAAAAGTACCAATACTGGATGTGAATTTAGCAAAAACTTACCAACCACAGTATCGGGGGGATCATAGACCTCTTCCACATCAATGTGGTTCACCTGAGCTCGAGGAAAAGGATTGGGCTTCTTTGCTGCAGAGTTGCCGTTGCCGTTGCCGTTTCCATTTCCCTGCTTGTTCTGGGGACAATCAGTGGCATAGTGTCCTTTCTTCTGACACTTGAAGCAAGTGATGTGGGTCAGATCCTTCTGAGCTGGAGCTGAATTCTGCTGAGTGCCAGTACCGCCATTCTTGAAATTGCTGTTGTTGCGGTGATTCCCATTTCCTCCATGGTTGTGGCCTCCATGGTTGTGCATAGGGTGGTTATGCTGAACATGACCACCAAACTTACCGGATCCAGTCCCGGTATTCCCTGAGTAGGGGGGTGTAGCGAGGCTTCTGCTGAGTGCCGGAGTTGAACTTTCCAACCCCATACTTTCGCTTGCGGTTCTCCATTTGCTGATGCTTCCCCTCCAAGATGAGGGCCTTATCAACCAGCTCCTGGTAGTTGTTGAAGGTGGCTACCGTCAACTGAATGCTCAGCTCATCATTCAGTCCTTCCAAGAACTTTTCCTGCTTGGCCGCATCATCGGCCACATCTCCAGGTGCATAACGGGCGAGCATGCTGAAGTCATCAACGTACGGGGCCACAGTGCGACTCCCCTGGCGTAAGTTGCAAAACTCACACTTCTTCAGACTCATTGCAGCAGCTGAGACATGCGCGGTGCGGAAATCTTGCTTGAATTGTTCCCAAGTGACTCCAGCAATGGGATAAGTGGTGGTGTAGTTCTCCCACCAAGCAGCTGCAGGGCCTTCAAGTTGATGTGCGGCAAAACGGACCTTTTCAGCTTCAGAACAACCAGCGGTGATGAGCACACGCTCCATCTTGCGAAGCCAATCATCTGCCACAATGGGCTCAATGCTGCTGGAGAAAGTTGGAGGGTTCAACCTCAGAAAACGGGTAAGGTTGTCGGCCTGGGGTGGATGATGGTTGTTGTTGTTCTGGTTCTGGATGATCGGCTGCATCAGGGTGTTTTTTTGCTGGCTCAACTTTGTGAGTTCCGGCGGAAAGTTGGACTCAGGGGCGCGTCTTGGAGGCATCTGATGTTTGTAGAGGGGTGAGATTAGCATAGAACAATGGTCTAAGAGTAATTACACTACCCATATGAATGCAACACACAAGTATCACACCACACATTTTATTCAATCATAACAAAGGTTCACACGAGGATACAAAATTCGATAGTCCAACACATAGGCCTAAAACGTAAAACGATAAAGTAAAATTGGTGGTCTAGTCTAAGTGTCCTCCTCAAAATAGCATAGTGTCGGGTCCTTCGGTGGAGCTTTCTTCGTAGTCCTCGTCGTTGCTGATCACGGGGGCTACGTCTCCTTCGGGATGAAGGTTCTCGCCCATGTCCAGTTGCTCCTCGAGGTTTGCAACTCCAGTCTTCAGCTTCTTGATCCGCCCCAGAAAATCCTTCACTTCCAGCTCATGCTCATAGTGGGCTTCCCGGGCTGCATCTTCAAGTTCAAACTCGCGGAGTGACAGTTGCTTGATCTTCCTGGCGTCCTTGATCGCGTGATACTCCAGAGATCCGCTGTGCTTCTCCAAGGTCTGGGCATAAGACAAGAGAGCGTCATTGGTCTTGTTTGAGATGATGTCTCCGTCTTCATTTCTCCGGGATACAACGAATAGGTCTGGAGACATAGGGCAGCCTTTGTATTCATCCTTGATACGTCCGAGTGCACAATGAATCGCCATGTCCCTTCCGAGAATCCAGTTGGGTGCGATGAACTTGAAATCCATCGGCTCAGTGCGCGGCTCGAATGTCCTTTCGGGAATATGCACCTCGATCCTGTAGCGTGAATCCTCCGGGTAAGACGAAGTTGGCTTCCCTGTGATAGTCGGCAGAGCAATCCTCAAATCCTTGGTGATCTGCACCAGCTCTTTTCCGAACGGCATAGTGGTGTCGGGCTGGCAAAACTCCGTGAACTTAACAGGGACGAAGGTGGCCATCTAAACATTGGAAAATCGGAGAGAAGTCAGAAATGATCAGAAGAGGAAATAGAAGATTTAAGAGAAAATAGTTTTCTTCCTAAGGCTTTTCCATTCCTAGAGGTTACGTCCTAAGGTCAGCGTGTGCTCTGATACCATTTCTGTAGCGACCCGACTCAATGAGTCAAGCCTCTGGTGTTTCCGTACCATCCCAAGATCATGCTGGTACACACAGTACATAATGTATATATTCAAGAGTGCAATCACACAGCTTTATTAATCGAAATCTCATAAAGAGTACTTTATTACAATAAAGGAGTACAATAAAGTGGCTGAAGGCCATCTCATGAGATTATCTAACGAAGACTAAGCGGAAGCATCAGGTAGACGAGTCCATCCAACTCCAAGGGCATGTCGCTGAGCGTAGAACAGTAGCCTCACTCCTGGTCGGAAAAATACTCTGCAACATGATACGTTGCAGCCGTGTAGGTCAGCATATTGAATATGCTGGCAAATCATCAAGAGAGGGGGTAAAATAATAATCAACTATCTTTACATGCATATTTGGCCGGTGGAGCTAAGTTTTTGCATAAAGCTAGTTTTATCCTACAACAAAAGGGTTTGAAAGCAAAATATTACTACAAAGTTTGTTGTTAACGAGATGGTTCCGCCAACCAGTTCTCGTACCCGAATAGTTGTTAACACCCACATCATTATTAAGTTGTGTCGAGAGTTCAGGGGAAATTCAATGCCTTCGGCTCAAGTTGTCCATGACCGTGGACACGGCTAATCAATTAGGTTGAGTACTCTGCAGAGTTTTGCACACGTTCCCCACAAGATTTGATTGCCTCCGATTTTTGTCCTCGCACTTCAGGGTGTTTGAAGACCGGATGATCAAAACATTGTCTTTCAACGGGTCCCCCTGAATCCCTGTCGGTGCCCATCCATTCCTACCGTTCGTCTACATCTGCTAGCACCGCCTGTCCAGAGTCGCCGCGTTGTCCAACCAAGCCAGAGCCCATAATGAATTGTGGCTGTGCAGGTAAGCCTTGAGTCTTGAAGTCTCCGTCCGTCCCTTTGAGCCTGGGTGAAGCTTTCCGCAGGATGACATGGCCTCTCCAGCATCCCGGGCATCCACTGGGTTCTCCAGGGAGCCGATCAACCGTCCTTCACCCAGTGTTGCATTGCGTCCGAGGTCTTGAAAATCTTGTCTTAGTCCGGTCTTGGTTATTATATCAACCTCGCATCACTCGTGGAATACACTCAACCGATAACCCGTCTACTAGAGCATAGCATGTATAACTTTGTCGTCCCGGGGCCAAGTATCGGGGTGTTGGTGTTCCTACCACATGATACTACACCTATGACTAAAGTTTCCAAGTACCTAGGCAGCATGCAAATAGGGCAAAGAAGGTGATCTACTATGCATTGAAAACATAGGTAGAAATAACATGATCAAAGATGACTTGCCTTGATGATAGTTGTCCTGCTCGAGCGTCTCTAAGTAACACGCTTCGCACTCCGGATGATCTACCGATACAAACACAAAGCACACCATAAGCAATTCAATCATGCCACGAGTAAAAATAACATCACATGCAATGATTGGCAAACGACTACGCAAAAGAATTTTATCGCGCGTCGGTAGGACAGAAACTTGTTTCTGTTGAAAACACTAGTAAAAATACTTGGCAAATTCTGAAAATTCTACCACAGTAGGATTTCTTCACTAGAAAACAGTATAAAAAAGAATCAACTCAATATCATTTTTCAAACTCCTGGAATAGGAAAAACAGTGTTTAAACTAAATCTGCTCTAACTTGTATTTGAAAACTCCAAACACAGAAAAATTATATATTTTTACAAACTACAGGAAATTTGTGAGCTACTGGAAGAAGAATCAATGTCATTGGACGTAGGGATAAAAAGTTGTCATCAAAACAAGATTGAACGTTTCTGTTTTCGAAATCTGGACAGAAAATTACAAAACTGCTAGTGCTAAAGAGAGGCACACGTGGCAAGTTCTATTGGCTGTAGTGGCTGTGTGTTTTCTTGGTTTGGACCAAACGTCCCATGGCTTGCAAAACCACTGGCTAAATCTTAAGTGACCAAAAGAACCGTTTGTTTTCTACGCTAAACCGAAAGGGTATAGGTGATCTAATCCTAGCCATTGCATGGGATTTTATGGGATCTAAGGGCTGAGATGGAGTGCATGAAATATATAGAGAGAGAGGTTGCTACCTGCTGCTGTAGCTTGCACCGGCAAGAAAGGAGATGACCGGCGAGGAGGAGGGGTAGCTCCGGGCGGTGGGGCGTCGGGTGGCGGCGGTGAGGTTCCTCCTCCGCGGGGAAGAGGCGGCGGTGGAGAGAGAGTTCGGGGAGGGCTCCTCCTCGGCGGCGAGGCCGAGGTGCAGCAGCTTTCGGGCTGCTGCCGCTGCTCGCGGCGGCGGCTAGGGCGGCGGTGAGGTGAGGCGCCGGCGGCGGCTTGTGGAGGCGGCGGTGGAGAGAGAGTTCGGCTAGGGTTGGGGAGAGGTGACGGTGGGGGGGGGGGGACTTAGGCTTAGGGGAGGAGAGTAAAAGGAAGGAGAGGGAGAACTTTGGGAAGGAGCTCATGGGAGAGAAAATAGGAGAGAGAGGGAGAGGTGGCGGTGGAGACAAAAGGAAAAGGAGGGAGTAGAAATAGGAAAGAGAGAAATAAGGAAAGGGAGGGAGTACTCACGTGGGGGAAGAGAAGAGAGAGAACTTAGGAAAGAGAGGGAAACGTGGGGAGGGAGAGGGAGGTTGGGACGTGGGGGAGGGGGCTGCATGCATGCATGCATGGGGGCTGGGCTGAGCCCTTGTGGCTCGGCCTGGCAGTTCTATTTTTTTTTATAAACAAACTAACATCAGCAAAAAAGAAAAGAAAGAAAACCAAAAGAGTAAAAATATATATATATATATATATTCCTAGCTAACAAAAAGTAGGAACTAATATACATATATGCACTAGAACTTAGGAGAAAACAAAATAACATATACAACTAATATATATATAATATATATATAGGAATCCTAGTTCCACCTAATGCAACTTTTAAAAAAAGTTTTATGCAATAGGTCACACAACTCAATCGAAAAACTCAACAAAAAAAATACTTCGGAGTTTAGAAAATTTGCAAAACCAAAATGGTGACTTTAACTCACAGGGGAGAAGTCATATTATCTCCACTCCGATAAATTGCCCGCAGTCACATAACGATAAAATTTTTCAGAAGAACGCAATGATGCATAAAATATGAGATGCATATGAATGATCTATTAACATCCGAATTTACGAAAATTGGGATGTTACACATTGCGTCCGAGGTCTTGAAAATCCTGTCTTAACCGGTCTTGATTATTTAATCAACCTCGCATCACTCGAGTTATGCACTCAACCGAAATCCCGTCTACTCAAGCATAGCAATATGAAATTTGTCATCCCGGGGCCAAGTATCGGTGTTGTTGTGTGCCTACCACATGATACTACAATCTATACTAAAGTTTCCAAGTACCTAAGCAGCATGCAATTTGGGCAAAGGATGTTAGAACTACGATGCATAAAACATAGGTGATAGTATGATCAAAGTGACTTGCCTGGTGATGTTGACGAAGAAGAATTTTCGTTCTCGGGAAATACGTGATAGAACTATTCGTCACTCTCCGATGAAATCTATATAATCAAACATAGTGTTCACATAAGCACTCACACTGGCAATCATTCTAGCAATCAATTAACAAACAGCAATAAAAGTTGATGCAATCAAAATCAATAAGAGAGAGCGGATTAAAATACAAAGGAAACTTCAAATAAGACTCTATTGGAGTTGTGGATCAAAAGTTATGGGCTAAACAAAATTGGAACTTTCGCTGTTTTTGAATTAAACAGAAAAAATGAATAAAAGCTAACTAATGAACGGGCCACGTGGCGATCTCTGGTTGGCTAGGGAGTGTGCGATGCGTAGGCTAACCAGCGAATGGCCGAATTATAAGAAAACGCTTCGATTAATAAAAATAAACGGCCGGTTCTTGTCAAAGAACCGAAGGGGTATGCCCTTGTAATCTACACCGTAGATCTTGATCTTATAGGCAAACCAAAAAAACAGGAGGAGGATGAGCCTTACCATGACTGCAGGGGCTGGAGGCCTTCTCCGACGAGGGGGTGCAACTCCGGCGGGGTGGGGTCGCCGGCGGGCGGTGCGGTGCCAGTGGAGGAGGGGTGGGGCGGCGAGGCTCGAGGGGGGAGGCGAGGGGGAGATGGAGAGGGGTGCAGGGGGGCGACGGGAGGAGCAGGGCTTCCTGGTCGGGGCGATGTGGAGGAGCCGCAGCTCCGGCGATGGTGGGGAAGGGCGAGGGGGTGGGGTGGAGCGGTGGTGGGGAGGTGGCGGCGGGGTAGGGAGGGCTCGGCAGGGAGGGGAGGGAGTGCAGGGACGATGGGGAAAGGTCACCGGCGAGTTCCTGTGGCCGACTCCGGCGAGGTCCATAGGGGGAGGAGGAGGTGGGGAGAGGCGGCGATTCCAGCGGGAATGGAACGAGGAGAACGTGGGGCTTCTTATATGGGTGGCGGGAGGAGCTGGGATGGAAAGTATTTCGCGAATCCGGGAGAAGGGGATTCGGTTCCTGGCCATGGAAGGCAACCGAGCTCTGGGAGGAAAGTGACGAGAGGAGGAAGATGGTAGGGGATCGGGCCGGATCGAATCTTAATGGGCCCAGCAAGAGTTTTCAAATAAAACGATTTACTTCCTAATAATTAAAACAGGAAGGTAAAAGGAAAATTTAGGGAATCAAATCAATTCCGAAAATAGAGTTTCTATATACTAAAATTATCAGAAAAATAAAATATAAATGATGGGCATTTTTCCACGGCAAAAATGAAAACTTCAGAAGAAATTATTTTCACAAAATTGCCTAAAAGATTTATTTTCTTTTGCAAATAATTTTCAAGTGACCCTCTAAGTTTTAGGGTTCAAATAACTTTCAAAATGCCCG
>NC_058521.1:287320598-287325598 GCF_904849725.1 Hordeum vulgare subsp. vulgare | reverse complement strand
GGTGTAGATTAGATCCTAAATACCACTTTGGTTTAGATTAGAAAACCGGCGGTTTTTAATTCACTTATTCTTTTAGCCAGCGGGTTTGCTAGTCCTTGGCCGTTTGCTCCTAAGTTTGCAGCAAACATCCCCCGCAGCCTATCACAACATGCCACGTGTACCCCCCTGCTAGTTACTAGTTAGCTTCAGTTTTTCTGTCTAAATTGCAAAAACAGAAAGTTTCAATCTTGTTTAGCCCACAACTTTTGATCCCGAAGTCCAATGATAGTGATTCTTTTTCCTGTAGCTCAAAATTTCCTGTAGTTTTAAAAACATAAAATTTGTCTATGTTTGAAATATTCAAATATAAGTTAGATCAGATTTAGTTTAAACCATGTTTTTCCTATTACAGGAGTTTGAAAATAGCTTTTAATTTGATTCCTTTTGGTACTGATCACTAGTGCTCTTATTTATCAGTGGTAAATATTTCAGATTTATGTGAGTATTTTAGCTCACTGTTTCATGTGAAAAAATTTCTGTTTCACCTCTTTTAAGATTTCGGCTATTTCATTTTCTATTTTTGTTTTAAAATATTTTCTTTATTATTTCAGAAACATTATTGTTTTGGTCATGTTAGATAACAGTAGTTTTGCAACAACTGTTGATTTTATTTTTATTTTGTTTTTATGAAATCAATTCTAGTCCCGTAGTAACGTGCAATTGCTTTCCGCATTGTTTCAAATCCCGTTTGGGAATACTTTAAAAAAAGTTTTGTGAAAAATACTTTATTTTATCTTCGTTAAACTCATATCTTAGTTCCTTGTTATTATTTTTTGTTAGACAAAAACTATTTAGTGTTTGACGTAGTAGAAGACTCCCTAGTCTTATTTGAAGTTTCTATCAGAATTCCTATTCGCTCTCTCTTTTGTTTTGATTGCTAGAATGATTGCTAGTATGAGTGCTTATGTGAATGATATGTTTGTTATATAGATTTCATCGGAGAGTGACGAGTAGTCTATCAAGTTATTTTCTCGAGAAATTCTTCTTCGTCAACATCACCAGGCAAGTCACTTGATCATACTATCACCTATGTTTTATGCATCGTAGTTCTACCATCCTATGCCCAATTGCATGCTGGTTAGGTACTTGGAAATTTTTAGTATAGATTGTAGTATCATGTGGTAGGCACACAACAACCCCGATACTTGGCCCCGGGACGACAAAGTTCATATTGCTATGCTTGAGTAGACGGGATTTCGGTTGAGTGCATAACACGAGTGATGCGAGGTTGATTAAATAATCAAGACCGGTTAATACAAGATTTTCAAGACCTCGGACGTAATGCAACACTGGGTGAAGGACGGTTGATCGGCTCCCTAGAGAACCCAGTGGATGACCCGGGATGCTGGGGACGGCCATGACATCCTGCGGAAAGCTTCACCCAGGCTCAAAGAGACGGACGGATATTATCAAGACCCAAGGCTTACCTGCACAGCCACAAGTCATTATGGGCTCTGGCTTGGTTGGACAATGCGGCCACTCTGGACAAGCGGTGCTAGCAGATGTAGAAGAACGGTAGGAATGGATGGGCACCGACAGGGATTCAGAGGGACCCGTTGAAAGACCATGTTTTGATCATCCGGTCTTCAAACACCCTGAAGTGCGAGGACATACTCGGGGGCAATCAAATCTTGTGGGGAACGTCTGCAAAACTCTGCAGATTACTCAAACCTAATCGATTAGCCGTGTCCCCGGTCATGGACAACTTGAGCCAAAGGAACTGAAGTTATCTAGATTTCTCAACACCATTAAATATATTTGATGAGGGTAATTATTGACAACTCGGGTACGAGAACTGGTTGGCGGAACCATCTCGTTAACAACCAACAATGTAGTAACATTTTGCTTTTAGCCCTCTCTTGATGTAGGAGAAAACTTGCTTTTCGCTAAAAACTTATAGCCACACCTGCCATATTGCATATAGTATGGATGATTACTTTTCACCCCTCTCATATGTGACTTGCCGGCATATTCAATATGCTGACCTACACGGGTGCAACGTCTTATGTTGCAGATATTTTCCTCGACGAGTAAGAGTATGATTCAGGGTTACGGTCTACACTCAACTTGCCGTTGGTGTTTATTGGGACTCCACTCTCTTGACTGCTTCCGCTGAAATATTTAAGGTATATATCAGTTTTATGCTATTTACATGTGATTGCACTTTGATATATACATTGATGTACTGTGTGTGCCAGCATACTAATCCAGGGATGGCACATATACATAGAGGCTTGACTCGTTTTGAGTCGGGTCGCTACAGTCGTTGTCCTCGTTGTTGTTGTTGTTGTTGTTGTTGTTGTTGTTGTTGTCCTTGTTATGATTGTTGTTTTGGTTGTTGTTGTTGGCATTGTTGTTATAATTGTTGTTGTTGTTGTTATTGTTGTTGTTGTTGTTGTTGTTGTTGTTGTTGTTACTGTTGTTGTTGTTGTTGTTGTTGTTGTTTGTTTGTTTGTTTTTGTTGTTATTGGCGTCATCATCGTCGAAGTCGTCGTCATCCTCATCCTCGTCGTCGTCGTCATCATTGTCGCCGTCTTCGTTGTTCTCGTCATTGTCGTTGTTGTTGACGATGTTGTTGTTGTTGTTAATGTCGTTGTTGTCGATGTTGTCGTCGTTGTTGTTGTTGTTGTTGTTGTTGTTATCGTTGTTGTTGTTGTTCTCATCATTGTCATTGAGGTCATCGCTGTAATCGTTGCCCTCGTCGTTGTTGTCGTTGTTGTTATTGTTGTTGTTGTTGTTGTTGTTGTTGTTTTTGTTTTTGTTGTTGTTGTTGTCCTTGTTGAGATTGTTGCTGTCGTTGTTGTTGTTGTTGTTGTTGTTGTTGTTGTTGTTCTCTCCGCCTTGTCATCGTCGTCCGTTTTGTTGTTGTTGTTGTCGTTGCTATCGTTGTTGTCACTATTGTCGTCGTCGTTATTGTTGAGGTTGTTGTCATTGTTGTTGTTGTTCTCGTCATTGTCTTTGTTGTCGTCGTTATAGTCGTCGTCGTCGTCGTCGTCGTTGTTGTTTTTTTTTTGTTGTTGTTGTTGTTGTTGTTGTTGTGGTTAATGTTGTTGTTGTCGTTGTTGTCGTCGTTCTTGTTGTTGTCGGTATTCTCGCTGTTCTCGTTATTATCGTTGTTGTTGACGTTTTCATCGTCATCGTTGTTTGTATTATTTTTATTATTGTTGTTGTTGTTGTTGTTGCTGCTGCTGCTGTTGTTGCTATTGTTGTTGTTGTTGCTATTATTGTTGTTTTTGTTGTGGTTGATGTCGTTGATGTCGTTGTTATCGTTGTTGTCGTTGTGGTTGTTGTTGTTGTCGTCGTCGTTGTCATTGTTGTTGTCATTGTTGTTGTCGTTGTTTTTGTTGTTGTTTTTCTTATTGTTGTTGTTGTCGTTGTTGTTCTCGTCGTTGTCGTTGTTGTCGTCACTGTCGTCATCGTTGTTGTTTTTGTTGTTACTATTGTTGTCGCTATTGTCATTGTTGTTGTTGTTGTTGTTGTTTCCTTACTTGTCGTTGTTCTCATCGTTGTCGCCGTTGTTGTTGTCGTTGTGGCAGTGGTGGTGGCGTTGGGGCTGGTTGTTCTTATTGTTGTTTTTGTTGTTGTTGTCCTTGTTGTCGTCCTTGTCGTCATCGTTGTCATCATCGTCGTCCTCATCATCGTTGACGTCGTTGTCATAGTTGTTGTTTTTGTTGTACTACTAGTAGTTGTTGTCGTTGTTCTCGTCATAGCCGTTGTTGTCGTTGTTGTCGTTGTTGTTGTCGTTGTTGTCGTTGTTGTCATTGCTATCGATGTTGTCATTGTTTTTTGTTATTGTTGTTCTCGTAGTTGTCATTGTTGTCGTTGTTCTTGTGATTGTCATCGTTGTCGTCGTCGACATCATCATCATCGTCGTCGTCGTCGTGGTGTTGGTTGTTGTTGTTGTTGTTGTTGTTGTTGTTGTTGTTGTGTTGATGTTGTTGTCATCATTGTTGTCGCTGTTGTCGTTAATGTCGTTGTTGTCATTGTTGTTGTTATCGTTCTTGTTGGTGTTCTTGTCTTATTCGTTGTCGTCGTCGTCGTCGTTGTTATTTTTCTTGTTGTTGTTGTTGTTGTTGTTGTTGTTGTTGTTATTGTTGTTGTTGTTGTTGTTGTTGTTGTTGTTGTTGTTGTTGTTGTTGTTGTTGTTGTTGTTGTCGTTGTTGTCGCTGTTGTGTTTTTGTCGCTATTGTCATCATCGTTGTTGTTATCGTTGTTGTCGTTGTTCCCGTCATTGTCGTAGTTGTCGTCATCTTTGTCCTCGTAGTCGTCTTCGTCGTAGTCCCCGTCGTCGTCGTCGTCATCATCATCATCGTCGTCGTCGTAGTTGTTGTTGGTGCTTTTGTTGTTGTTGTTGTTGTCGTCGTCGTTGTTGTTGTTGTTGTTGTTGTTGTTGTTGTCGTCGTCGTCGTCGTCGTCATCTTCGTTGTCGTCTTCGTTGTTATTTCTGTTGTTGTTCTTGCTGTTGTCGTTGATGTCGTTGTTATTGTTGTTGTCGTTGTTGTTGTTGTCCTCGTCGTCGTCATTGTGGTTGTTGTTGTTGTTGTCGTTGTTGTTGTCGTTATTTTTGTTGTTGTTATTGTTGTTGTTATTGTTGTTGTCGTCGTCATCGTCGTGGTTGTCGTTGATGTCGTTCTTGTTGTTGTCATTGATGTCGTTGTTGTCATAATTGTCATTGTTGTCCTAGTTGTTATTGTTGTTTTCATTGTTGTTGTTGTTGTCGATGTTGTTGTTATTGTCGATCTTATCATTGTTCTCGTCATTGTCATTGTTGTCGTCGTTTTCATCGTCCTCTACGTCATCATCATCGATGTTGTTGTTTAGTTGTTTTTGCTGTTGTTGTTGTTGTTATTGTTGTTGTTGTTGTTGTAATTGTTGTTCTCATTGTTGCTGTTGTTGTTGTTGTCATTGTTGTTGTCATTGTTGCTGCTGTTGTCGTTAAGGTCGCTATTTTAATTTTTGTT
>NC_058521.1:287290598-287310598 GCF_904849725.1 Hordeum vulgare subsp. vulgare | reverse complement strand
TCCTCGCACTTCCGGGTGTTTGAAGACCGGATGATCAAAACATGGTCTTTCAACGGGTCCCTCTGAATCCCTGCCGGTGCCCATCCATTCCTACCGTTCGTCTACATCTGCTAGCACCGCCTGTCCAGAGTCGCCGCGTGGTCCAACCAAGCCAGAGCCCATAATGACTTGTGGCTGTGCAGGTAAGCCTTGGGTCTTGAAAATATCCATCCGTCTCTTTGAGCCTGGGTGAAGCTTTCCGCAGGATGACATGGCCTCCCCAGCATCCCGGGCATCCACTGGGTTTTCCAGGGAGCCGATCAACCGTCCTTCACCCAGAGTTGCATTGCGTCCGAGGTCTTGAAAATCTTGACTTAGTCCGGTCTTGATTATTATATCAACCTCGCATCACTCGTGGTATACACTCAACCGATAACCCGTCTACTCAAGCATAGCATTAAGAAATTGTCGTCCTGGGGCCAAGTATCGGGGTTGTTGTGTTCCTACCACATGATACTACAACTTACACTAAAGTTTCCAAGTACCTAGGCAGCATGCAAATTGGGCAAAGAAGGTGATCTACCATGCATTGAAAACATAGGTGAAAGTATGATCAAAGTGACTTGCCTGTGATGTTGACGAAGAAGAATTTCTCGAGAAAAATAACTTGATAGACTACTCGTCACTCTCCGATGAAATCTATATAGCAAACATATCATTCACATAAGCACTCATACTAGCAATCATTCTAGCAATCAGAACAAAAGAGAGAGCGAATAGGAATTCCGAAAGAAACTTCAAACAAGACTAGAGAGTCCTCTACTACGTCAAACACTAAATAGTTTTATCTAATAGAAAATAATGACAAGGAACTAAGATATAAGTTTAACTAAGATAAAATAAAGTGTTTTTCACAAAACCTTTTGAAAGTATTCCCAAACGGAATTTGAAACAATGCGAAAACCAATTGCAAGTTACTAAGGAACTAGAACTGATTTCATGAAAACAAATAAACATAAAATAAAAACTTGTTGCAAAACTACTGTTAACTAACATAAACAAAACAATAATCTTTCTGAAATAATAAAGAAAATATTTTAAAACAATCTACAGAAAAATAATAGTCATAGTCCTAAAAGAGCTAAAACAGAATCTGTTTTGGCAAAAACCCCAATTAAAAATATTTTAAAAAATTTGAAACTTAAACTACTGAAAGGTATGATCAATAGGAAGCAGCAGCAAAAAGAATCAAATTAAAAGCTATTTTAAAACTCCCGGAATAAGCAAAACAAGCTTTAATTCAAATCTGATCTAACTCAATTTTTATAAATCCAAACATAGACAAATTATATATCTACAGAAACTGCATAAAATTTGTGATCCAACGCAAAAATAATCACCTAATTCGGAGTTATAGACTAATAGATATGAATTTCTAAGATTGCAATTTTCTGAAAAAACTGCAATACGGGATTTCGTGAATCTCAGCGGAGTTAGTCGCCGGAGTTGGAGAAGAAGACGGGAAGGTGGCTCCGGTGGCCGGCCGAGGCAGCGGAGGGGTCTAGGCGGGGGAGGAGGGCTCCAGCCGAAGGTTGGTGGTGCCGGCAGGGCGTGGGGCGACGGGAGGAGGCAGCAGCACCTCCGGCGAGTTCCTGTTGAAGATGAACTCCGGCGAGGCGGAGGCTGCGGCTCGAGGCGAGGAGAGGTATGGTTCTTGGGGCAAATGGATAGAGGAGGGTGTGGGGGTTCTTATAGGGGCGACGGGAGGTGCTGGGAGGGAAAGAGCTGTTGGAAATATGCCCTAGAGGCAATAATAAATTAGTTATTATTATATTTCTTAGTTCATGATAATCATTTATTATCCATGCTATAATTGTATTGATTGGAAACACAATACTTGTGTGGATACATAGACAAAACACTGTCCCTAGTAAGCCTCTAGTTGACTAGCTCGTTGATCAAAGATTGTCAAGGTTTCCAGGCCATAGGCAAGTGTTGTCACTTGATAACGGGATCACATCATTAGGAGAATCATGTGATGGACTAGACCCAAAATTATTGACGTAGCATGTTAATCGTGTCATTTTGTTGCTACTGTTTTCTGCGTGTCAAGTATTTATTCCTATGACCATGAGATCATATAACTCACTGACACCGGAGGAATACTTTGTGTGTATCAAACGTCGCAACGTAACTGGGTGACTATAAAGATGCTCTACAGGTATCTCCGAAGGTGTTAGTTGAGTTAGTATGGATCGAGACTGGGATTGGTCACTCCGTGTGACGGAGAGGTATCTCGGGGCCCACTCGGTAATACAACATCACACACAAGCCTGGCAAGCAATGTAACTTAGTGTAAGTTGCGGGATCTTGTATTACGGAACGAGTAAAGAGACTTGCCGGTAAACGAGATAGAAATAGGTATGCGGATACTGACGATCGAATCTCGGGCAAGTAACATACCGAAGGACAAAGGGAATGACATACGGGATTATACGAATCCTTGGCACTGAGGTTCAAACGATAAGATCTTCGTAGAATATGTAGGATCCAATATGGGCATCCAGGTCCCGCTATTGGATATTGACCGAGGAGTCTCTCGGGTCATGTCTACATAGTTCTCGAACCCGCAGGGTCTGCACACTTAAGGTTCGACGTTGTTTTATGCGTATTTGAGTTATATGGTTGGTTACCGAATGTTGTTCGGAGTCCCGGATGAGATCACGGACGTCACGAGGGTTTCCGGAATGGTCCGGAAACGAAGATTGATATATAGGATGACCTCATTTGATTACCGGAAGGTTTTCGGAGTTACCGGGAATGTACCGGGAATGACGAATGGGTTCCGGGAGTTCACCGGGGGGGCAACCCACCCCGGGGAAGCCCATAGGCTTTGGGGAGACACACCAGCCCTTAGTGGGCTGGTGGGACAGCCCCAAGGGGGCCTATGCGCCAAGAGCAAAGAATCAAAGGAAAAGAAAAAAAAGGAGGGAGGAAGTGGGAAGGGAGGGGGAAGGGAGGGGGACTCCTCCCACGAAACCAAGTCCAACTCGGTTTGGGGGGGGAGTCCTCCCCCCTTGGCTCGGCCGACCCCTTGAGGGTCCCTTGGACCCCAAGGAAAGGTCCCCCTCCCTCCTCCTATATATATGGAGCAATTAGGGCTGATTTGAGACGACCTTCTCACGGCTGCCCGACCACATACCTCCATAGTTTTTCCTCTAGATCGCGTTTCTGCGGAGCTCGGGCGGAGCCCTGCTGAGACAAGATCATCACCAACCTCCGGAGCGCCGTCACGCTGCCGGAGAACTCTTCTACCTCTCCGTCTCTCTTGCTGGATCAAGAAGGCCGAGATCATCGTCGAGCTGTACGTGTGCTGAATGCGGAGGTGCCGTCCGTTCGGTACTAGATCGTGGGACTGATCGCGAGATTGTTCGCGGGGCGGATCGAGGGACGTGAGGACGTTCCACTACATCAACCGCGTTCTCTAACGCTTCTGCTGTACGATCTACAAGGGTACGTAGATCACTCATCCCCTCTCGTAGATGGACATCACCATGATAGGTCTTCGTGTGCGTAGGAAAATTTTTGTTTCCCATGCGACGTTTCCCAACAGTGGCATCATGAGCTAGGTTCATGCGTAGATGTCTTCTCGAGTAGAACACAAAATTTTTTGTGGGCGGTGATGTGCGTTTTGCTGCCCTCCTTAGTCTTATCTTGATTCCGCGGTATTGTTGGATTGAAGCGGCTTGGACCGACATTACTCGTACGCTTACGAGAGACTGGTTTCATCATTACGAGTAACCCCCTTTGCTCAAAGATGACTGGCAAGTGACGGTTTCTCCAACTTTAGTTGAATCGGATTTGACCAAGGAGGTCCTTGGATGAGGTTAAATAGCAACTCATATATCTCCGTTGTGGTGCTTGCGTAAGTAAGATGCGATCCTACTAGATACCCTTGGTCACCACGTAAAACATGCAACAACAAAATTAGAGGACGTCTAACTTGTTTTTGCAGGGTATGATTGTGATGTGATATGGCCAATGATGTGATGTGATATATTGGATGTATGAGATAATCATGTTGTAATAGAAATATCGACTTGCACGTCGATGGTACGGCAACCGGCAGGAGCCATAGGGTTGTCTTTATACTAATGTTTGTGCTTCCAGATGCGTTTACTATTTTGCTAGGATGTAGCTTTAGTAGTAATAGCATGAGTAGCACGACAACCCCGATGGCAACACGTTGATGGAGATCATGGTGTGGCGCCGGTGACAAGAAGATCGTGCCGATGCTTTGGTGATGGAGATCAAGAAGCACGTGATGATGGCCATATCATGTCACTTATGAATTGCATGTGATGTTAATCCTTTTATGCACCTTATTTTGCTTAGAACGACGGTAGCATTATGAGGTGATCTCTCACTAAAATTTCAAGACGAAATTGTGTTCTCCCCGACTGTGCACCGTTGCTACAGTTCGTCGTTTCGAGACACCACGTGATGATCGGGTGTGATAGACTCAACGTTCACATACAACGAGTGCAAAACAGTTGCGCACGCGGAACACTCGGGTTAAGCTTGACGAGCCTAGCATGTGCAGACATGGCCTCGGAACACATGAGACCGAAAGGTCGACCATGAATCGTATAGTTGATATGATTAGCATAGAGATGCTTACCACTGAAACTATTCTTGACTCACGTGATGATCGGACTTGAGATAGTGGATTTGGATCATGTACCACTCAAATGACTAGAGAGATGTACTTTTTGAGTGGGAGTTCTTAAGTAATATGATTAATTGAACTAATTGTCATGAACATAGTCCAATGGTCTTTGCGAATTGCGATGTAGCTTGCGCTATAGCTCTACTGTTTTTATTATATGTTCCTAGAGAAAATTTAGTTGAAAGTTGATAGTAGCAAACTTTGCAGACTAAGTCTGTAAAAACCGAGGATTGTCCTCGTTGCTGCACAGAAGGCTTATGTCCTTAATGCACCACTCGGTGTGCTGCACCTCGAGCGTTGTCTGTGGATGCTGTGAACATCCGAGATACACGTTTCTGATGAGTACACGATAGTTCAGTGCAAAATACTTAATGGCTTAGAAGCAAGGCGCCGAAAACGTTTTAAAACGTCACAGAACATAAAGTGATGTTCTAAAGAGATGAAATTATGATTTCATGCTTGTGCCCTTGTTAAGAGGTACGAGACCTCCGACAAGATTCTTTGTCCACAAAGTAAAGGAGAAAAGCTCAATCGTTGAGCGTGTGCTCAGATTGTCTGAGTACGACAATCACTTGAATCAAGTGGGAGTTAATCTTCCAGATGAGATAGTGATGGTTCTCCAAAGTCAATGCCACCAAGCTGTGAGAGCTTCGTGATGAACTATAACATATCAAGGATAGATACAATGATCCTTGAGCGATTCGCGATGTTTGACACTGCGAAAGTAGAAATCAAGAAGGAGCATCAATAGTTGATGGTTTGTAAAACCACTAAGTTTCAAGAAAGGCAAGGGCTAGAAGGGATACTTCGTGAAACGGCAAAACAGTTGCTGCACTAATGAAGAGACCCAAGATTAAACCCAAACCCGAGACTAAGTGCTTCTGTAATGAGGGGAACAGTCACTGAGGCGGAGCAACTCTAGATACTTGGTAGATAAGAAGGCTGGCAAAAGTCGAAAGAAGTGTATTTGATACATGATGTTGATGTGTACTTTACTAGTACTCCTAGTAGCATGAGGGTATTGGATACCGGTTCGGTTGCTAAGTGATTAGTAACACGAAATGAAAGCTACGGCATAAACGGAGACTAGCTAAAGGCAAGGTGACGATACGTGTTGGAAGTATTTCCAAGGTTGATATGATCAAACGCCGCACGCTCCCTCTACCATCGGGATTGGTGTTAAACCTAAATAATTGTTATTTGGTGCTTGCGTTAAGCATGAACATGATTGGATCGTGTTTATTGCAATACGATTATTCATTTAAAGAGAATAATGGTTACTCTATTTTCTTGAATATTCACCTTCAATGGTTTATTGAATCACGATCGTAGTGTTACACATGTTTATGATATTGGTGCCAAAAGATACGAGTTAATGATGATAGTACCACTTACTTGTGGCACTACCGCTTGAGTCATGTTAGTATAAATTGCATGAAGAGGCTCCATGCTGATGGATCTTTGTACTCACCTGATTTCGAATCACTAATGACATGCAAATCATACCAAATGAGCAAGGCCTTGTTTTCATTGAGATGAAATAAGATAGTAACTTGTTGGAAGTGATACATTTTGATGTATGCAGTCCAATGGGTGCTGAGGCACGCAGTGAATATCATTATGTTCTTACTTCACTGACGATTTGAGTAGATACAAGAGTATTTACTTAATGAATCACAAGTCTGAAATGTTGAAAAGTTCAATTCTGTTTCAGAGTGAAGTTCGTCGTAACAAGAGGATAAACTGTCTATGATATGATCATGGAAATGAATATCTAAGTTACGAGTTTTGGTACGCAGTTAAAGACAATGTGGAAATTGTTTCGCAGTTCATGCCACCTGGAACATCATAGTGTGATGATGTGTCTGTACGTCATAGCCACACACTATTTGGTATGGTACATACTATGATGTCTCTTATCGAATTACCACTATCGTTTATAGGTTATGCATTAGAGACAACCGCACTCATTTTAAATAGGGCACCGCGTATTTCCGTTGAGATGACACAGCAAAGACTGAGGTTTAGAGAAATCTAAATTGTCGTTTCTTGAAAGTTTGGGGCTTCGACACTTATATGAAAAAGTTTTAGTCTGATAAGCTCGAACCCAAAGCGGATAAATGCATCTTCATAGGATATCCAAAGCAGTTGGGTACATCTCCTATCTCAGATCCGAAAGCAAAGTGTTTGTTTCTAGAAACGGATCCTTTCTCGAGGAAAGGTTTCTCTCGAAAGAATTGAGTGGGAGGGTAGTAGAACTTGATGAGGTTATTGAACCATCACTTCAACCAGTGTGTAGCAGGGCGCAGGAAGTTGTTCTTGTGGCGCCTACACCTATTGAAGTGGAAGCTGATGATGGTGATCATCAAGCATCGGATCAAGTTACTACAAGCCTCGTAGGTTGACAAGGTCGCGTACTACTGCAGAGTGGTACGGTAACCCTGTCTTGGAGGTCATGTTGTTGAGCAACAGTGAACCTACGAGTTATGGAGAAAGCAATGGTGGGCCCGGATTCCGACAAATGGCTGGAAGCCATGAAATCCGAGAGAGGATCCATGTGTGAAAACAAAGTGTAGACTTTGGCAGAACTACTTGATGGTCATAGGACTATTGAGTAAAATCGATCATTAAAAAAAAAGACAGACGATGATGGTGATAAGTCACTATTAAGAAAAGCTCGACTTGTCGCAAAGATGTTTTCGACAAGATCAAACAGTTGACTATGATGAGACTTTCTCACTCGTAGCGATGCTCAAGGTCTGTTAGAATTATGTTAGTTGTTGATGCATTATTTATGAAATATTGCATGTAGGATGTCAAAACATTGTTTCCTCGACGGTTTCCTTGAGCAAACATTGTATGTGATACAACCAGAAGGTTTTGTCGATCCTAAAGATACTAGCAAGTATGCGAGCTCCAGTGATCCTTCAATAGACTGGTGCAAGCATCTCGGAGTTGGAATATACACTTTGATGAGATGATCAAAGATTTTGGGTTTGTACAAGGTTTATGAGAAATTGTATTTCCAAAGAAGTGAGTGGGAGCACTATAGAATTTCTGATAGGTATATGTGGTTGACATATTGTGGATCAGAAGTAATGTAGAATTTCTGTAAAGCATACAAGGTTGTTTGAAAGAAGTTTTCAAAGGAGTACCTGGATTACGCTACTTGAATGTTGAGCATCAAAGATCTATGGAGATAGATCAAAAGCGCTTAATGAAAGTTTCAATAAGATGCATGCCTTGACAAGTTTTGAAAGAGTTCAAAATAAGATCAGCAAAGAAGGAGTTCTTGGTTGCGTTATGAGGTGTGAATTTGAGTAAGACTCAAAACCCGACCCCGCCAGAATAAAGAGAATAGACGAAGATCGTCTTCTATGCCTTAGCCATAGAATCTAAAGTATGCCATGCTGTGTACCGCACCTGATGTGTGCCTTGACTCAAAATCTGTTGAGAGGTACACAGAGTGATCCAGGATTTAATCACTAATCAGCGGTCAAACTCATCCTTAGTAACTAAATAGAATAAGGATTTTTTCTCGATTATGGAGGTGGTTAAAGAGTTCTTCGTAAAGGGTTACGTCGATGCAAGCTTTGACACTAATCCGAATAACTATGAGTAGTGAAACGGATTCGTATAGTAGAGTAGATATTTGGAGTATTTCCGAATAGCACATAGTAGCAGCATCTATAAGATGACATAAAGATTTGTAAAGAACGCACGGATCTGAAAGTTTCAGAACCGTCGACTAAAACCTCTCTCACGAGCAAGACGTGATCAGACCCCATAACTATATGGGTGTGGGATTCATTGGAATCACATGGTGATGTGAACTAGATTATTGACTCTAGTGCAAGTGGGAGACTGTTGGAAATATGCCCTAGAGGCAATAATAAATTAGTTATTATTCTATTTCTTAGTTCATGATAATCGTTTATTATCCATGCTATAATTGTATTGATTGGAAACACAATACTTGTGTGGATACATAGACAAAACACTGTCCCTAGTAAGCCTCTAGTTGACTAGCTCGTTGATCAAAGATTGTCAAGGTTTCCTGGCCATAGGCAAGTGTTGTCACTTGATAACGGGATCACATCATTAGGAGAATCATGTGATGGACTAGACCCAAACTAATAGACATAGCATGTTGATCGTGTCACTTTGTTGCTACTGTTTTCTGCGTGTCAAGTATTTATTCCTATGACCATGAGATCATATAACTCACTGACACCAGAGGAATACTTTGTGTGTATCAAACGTCGCAACATAACTGCGTGACTATAAAGATGCTCTACAGGTATCTCCAAAGGTGTTAGTTGAGTTAGTATGGATCGAGACTGGGATTGGTCACTCCGTGTGACGGAGAGGTATCTCGGGGCCCACTCGGTAATACAACATCACACACAAGCCTTGCAAGCAATGTAACTTAGTGTAAGTTGCGGGATCTTGTATTACGGAACGAGTAAAGAGACTTGCCGGTAAACGAGATTGAAATAGGTATGCGGATACTGACGATCGAATCTCGGGCAAGTAACATACCGAAGGACAAAGGGAATGACATACGGGATTATACGAATCCTTGGCACTGAGGTTCAAACGATAAGATGTTCGTAGAATATGTAGGATCCAATATGGGCATCCAGGTCCCGCTATTGGATATTGACCGAGGAGTCTCTCGGGTCATGTCTACATAGTTCTCGAACCCGCAGGGTCTGCACACTTAAGGTTCGATGTTGTTTTATGCGTATTTGAGTTATATGGTTGGTTACCGAATGTTGTTGGGAGTCCCGGATGAGATCACGGACGTCACGAGGGTTTCCGGAATGGTCCGGAAACGAAGATTGATATATAGGATGACCTCATTTGATTACCGGAAGGTTTTCGGAGTTACCGGGAATGACGAATGGGTTCCGGGAGTTCACCGGGGGGGCAACCCACCCCGGGGAAGCCCATAGGCTTTGGGGAGACACACCAACCCTTAGTGGGCTGGTGGGACAGCCCCAAGGGGGCATATGCGCCAAGAACAAATAATCAAAGGCAAAGAAAAAAAAAGGAGGGAGGAAGTGGGAAGGGAGGGGGACTCCTCCCACCAAACTAAGTCCAACTCGGTTTGGGGGGGGAGTCCTCCCCCCCTTGGCTCGGCCGACACCTTGAGGGTCCCTTGGACCCCAAGGCAAGGTCCCCCTCCCTCCTCCTATATATATGGAGCAATTAGGGCTGATTTGAGACGACCTTTTCACGGCTGCCCGACCACATACCTCCATAGTTTTTCCTCTAGATCGCGTTTCTGCGGAGCTCGGGCGGAGCCCTGCTGAGACAAGTTCATCACCAACCTCCGGAGCGCCGTCACGCTGCCGGAGACTCTTCTACCTCTCCGTCTCTCTTGCTGGATCAAGAAGGCCGAGATCATCGTCGAGCTGTACGTGTGCTGAACGCGGAGGTGCCGTTCGTTCGGTACTAGATCGTGGGACTGATCGCGGGATTGTTCGCGGGGCGGATCGAGGGACGTGAGGACGTTCCACTACATCAACCGCGTTCTCTAACGCTTCTGCTGTACGATCTACAAGGGTACGTAGATCACTCATCCCCTCTCGTAGATGGACATCACCATGATAGGTCTTCGTGCGCGTAGGAAAATTTTTGTTTCCCATGCGACGTTTCCCAACAAGAGCTTCGCGAATCCCGGAGGTGGGGATTCTCCTCTCCATGGAAGGAAACTTCCTGTGACGTGAGGGAGAGAGGAGGAAGAAGATGATCCTCTGTTGGGCCAAATTTGGAAAGCTCTTAATGGGCTAGCTCCTATTTCCTAATAAAAGTGATCTCCTTCCTATTTTCAAAACTAGGAAACTAAAATGTTAAAAAGGAAATCAAATCAATTCGGAATAAAGAGTTTTCATATACTAAAATTATCAGAAAAATAAAATATAGATGATGCGCATTTTTCCACGGCAAAAATAAAAATTCAGAAAAAATGTTTTTCCAAAAATCCCTAAAAGCATTATTTGTTTTTGCAAATAATTTTCAAATGACCCTCTAAGTTTGAGGGTGCAAATAACATTCAAAATGCCCGGGTTTGAGGGTCATGTTCCTCCGCTCTTTAGAATGTGTTTCCCGGCATTTCTTGCACGAAGAAAATGAATGGAAATGCAAAAGAATTCAATGCAAATCTCTCCGTTCAAATTCTTTATAGTTGAAGAAGTCATGTCATCTTCTCTCTTTGCTTTTAAAAGCTTGAATTTGAATTCACCGGAGAAGGGGAAAGTCATTTTATTCCCTCTCATTCAAAAGTTTCAAAAAGTTTCAAATTTCACACAAGTTTCAATCACTCAGGCAACCAACAAACAATCTAATAATTATATTAACATTCCAAAATTTTATTGTTGGGATGTTACAAACTACCACACTTAAAATGAATCTCGTCCTCGAGATTCGAAGAGGCTAGAAAGAAAGGTTAGGGTTTGGGGGTCTTCTAACAAATCCAATCTCCGGCAAAGTGGGATGCTACCATACGTAAAATGAAGGTTACTGGTCCCTTAAGATTTTAACAATCCTCTGGGGTTTTGGCATCTGACTCCTCACATTCTTCATATCTTCCGTTATATTCATAACGTCTCCATCAAAAACGAGGGCTCTTCCGTTGATATAAGCTTCTTCCGTTACTGGGTCTTCTTAACTGACAGTCTCGTGGTCAATTCTAAATAACATATCGATGGTTCTCATGGTGGTCTACCATTTGTGGTTATCCTGCAGAGAGAGGGGTCTTGGTTTCATCCTCACCGTAAAATTTCCTACGCGTGACAACAAGTGCCATGTACATGGGCATTTCTTATACCATTCTAAGGCTTAAACAAAAGCTTCAAAGAACGTCGTCTCTCTCTATGGGTAAGTCTCTCAGATTTACCATTCCGAATAGCAAGATAAATGATAATTGTAAGTCGTCATGGTGATCAATCCATTCCGCACCCAAATCATTTCTCTGTATAAGATTTAGCGAATCTCGCATTCTAACACTTGGGCATCCTCAAAAGCGTTGCAGAATTTCTCTTGTCCACGAACGAAGTTTGGATAATCCATTGGTTCTGCAAGCTGAACGAAACATCTATCATATCTTCACAACTCTCAGGTTTTCGTATGCTCCTAAGAAAACGTTTGCTGATCCATCATAGCTTCTTCCATAAATCATATCCATTTCATAATCGATCCTTTATTACATCCTTAATTTCTTATCAAAACTCCAATTCAAAAGTACTCTATTACAAATGCTGCCATCCACATTGTTCGGTATGGTCAAGCATTTCTGCCAACTTTATTCATCTGCCTCTCTTGGAGGTACTTTAGTTCCACTGGAACTTTCCGAGGTGCTCATTGAAATCGTCCATATTTTCCTTCATCATGGTGGTCATGAGCTTCATCTCCATTATCTCCGCACGTACCTCACTCAGGTATTCCTGGGTATGACGGGGTCTTGCTTCAAGTATTTCTCCGATCTGACGGATGGCTTCCATGGCAGCTTCACGAACAGCATCGAAGAAGGTTGCTCGTGGCACACGTGAGATGAAAAAGTATTGCCCCATAGTCTTTGGACAAACTCCTTTCACATGGTGGAGGTGTACTTCCACGTACCAAAGTTCCACTCCATTTTCTACAAGTGGGTAGCCTTTGTAGACTGCATCTCCTTCAAGGTGAATGTGCTTCATCATGTCCTTCAGGATTTTCGGGTAATCATGATCACTGGTCAGGGTCATGATCGTTTCTGGGCCCTTGAGGAATGACTCGTAGAGAGTTCTCATCTGCAGGTGCCAGTAAATAGGTACTCAGAGGAATGTATATGTCTCCTTGGTTATGGTACATTCCTACTCAGTGGATCCTGTGGTTTTACTGATTACTACCACACTTGAAATGAATTATACTCATGTCTGCATAGACCATCTTTTCTCATATCCACATAATTGTTCAGAGATCTTTGCTCATAGAGAAACAATGCATACATTTTCAACATAGGCAATCATGAGACAATAAATTCCATTTATTCATGATGTTATTACAATCTCAGGGACTTCTGTTACAATTTTTTTCACTCCATGATCTCATGAAAAACAAGTGTGCTTCAGATTACACTAATTGCCGCGGTCAAAACTTAACTCCTCCTTAGCTTTCTTCCTTTGTGGACAATCGCTGGCAAAATGTCCTGCTTCCTTGCAACAAAAGCAAATGATTTCTGACAAGTCTCGAGGCGTCTTAGTGGTTGCCTTTGCTCCTTGGGTTCCCGGCTTCCTTCCTGAGCACATGTATTTGTGGTGGCCAAACTTCATACACTTGTAACATCTGACATGACTCAGGTCTATGTCTGCAGAGATTTGGTTCTTCCGAGGATGCTTTTTCTTCTTTCCGGACACCTTTATTTTGGCTAGTTCTTCCATTTCAAGTGGATCAAACTCCACTTCTTTCGTCGGGAAGTTTCCCAGATACTCTTGGCTTCTCTTCGTGCAGTCCTGTGAATAATGTCCTTCTTCTCCACATGAGTAGCATGCATTGGAGAAAAATCTGGTCAGACCTTGTCCATCACGGTCTTCAATATTTTCGTTCATCACAGGTTCTTCTAGAATCTTCTTCTTGAGTGTTTCCTTCATTGCTTCTTTCTGCTGCTGGACAACTTGTTGTACCTTGGGGTAAATGGGACATTGAGTTGGGTAGTGGGTGGTTCCTTCACAAAGAAAACAAGTCACCTGACTACTTTGACACTCCTCAGCTGGGTGATTTTCTTCACAATGAGTGCACCCATCCTTGTGTTCTTCCTGGGTGTGTCCTATTTCTCCACAGATCTTGCATGCACAATTCTTCTCCATCGGATTAACATAGCATTTCCGAATAAGTCGGGATCTTCATAGAGTGTTCTTGAATTCGTCCCAAGTTTCTACTCCACTAAATCCTTGTATGGCATGGTGCATTTTCCACCAGATTGCAGCACTTGGTGTAAAGTACTGAAGAGCGTGTTCCACTTCATACTTCCTTGAGATCAAGTTGCTCCCGAAGTGGTTCTCCATGTTTTGAATCCATATTTCCGCTTTCAGTGGGGTCATTGGTCCAGAGACTACAAGTCCAGCTTCATACTCCATCTGGTAGGGCTGAGGTTTTGGGGATGAGACGGGTAAGAGAGGGAGGGAGATACACACAATACAAACAATATTTTTGAGAATGGGTTTTATTTGTGGCCGTCGGAAAACACACACCAAAGATGGCTCACAAATCATCGTATCTAACGTGGGTACATAAAAGGGGTTTGGACTTCTAATGGTCATATAAATATTTGTACGCTTCAGGGTCTTCGAATTCTTCGGTTCTTGAGAGTCTACTGTTGGTGTAGCTTCCATTCTTCAAAAGCGTGGTGAAATCCTCTTTACTTTGAAGTAGAACTCCGTTGATTCTTCATGTCGTCAAAGGGGTAAGGGGATTGTATAACTATTTTAGGTGAGAGAGAACATTTGATGAAATCAGAAGAGATGAGAAGTGAAAGGTGTTGTTGAAAATAAAATTTTTGAGAGATCCTTTCCTAAGAAATTTCCAGTTTCTAGGGTCACGTCCTACAGTCAACATGTGGTCTAATACCATCTCTGTAGCGACCCGACTCAAGGGGAGTCAAGCCTCTGTGTTTCTGTGCCATCCCTGGATCAGTATGCTGGCACACACAGTACATCAGTGTATATATCAAAGTGCAATCACATGTAAATAGCGTAAAACTGATATATACCTTAATTATTTTCAGCGGAAGCAGTCAAGGGAGTGGAGTCCCAATAAACACCAACGGCAAGTTGAGTGTAGACCGTAACCCTGAATCGTACTCTTACTCGTCGAAGAAAATATCTGCAACATAAGACGTCGCAGCCGTGCAGGTCAGCATATTGAATATGCCGGCAAGTCACATAAGAGAGGGGGTAAAATAATAATCAACTATCTCTACATGACTATTTGGTCGGTGGCGCTAAGTTTTGCATAAAGCCAGTTTTATCCTACAACAAGAGGGGTTGAGAGCAAAATGTTACTACCACGTTTGTTGTTAACGAGATGGTTCCGCCAACCAGTTCTCGTACCCGAGTAGTCAATAATTACCCTCATCACAATATATTTAAAGGTGTTGAGAAATCCAGATAACTTCAGTTCCTTTGGCTCAAGTTGTCCATGACCGTGGACACGGCTAATCGATTAGGTTTGAGTACACTGCAGAGTTTTGCACACGTTCCCCACAAGATTTGATCGCCTCCGTGTTTGTCCTCGCACTTCCGGGTGTTTGAAGACCGGATGATCAAAACATGGTCTTTCAACGGGTCCCTTTGAATCCCTGTTGGTGCGCATCCATTCCTACCATTCGTCTACATCTGCTAGCACCGCCTGTCCAGAGTCGTCGCGTTGTCCAACCAAGCCAGAGCCCATAATGACTTGTCGCTGTGCAGGTAAGCCTTGGGTCTTGAAAATATCCATCCGTCTCTTTGAGCCTGGGTGAAGCTTTCCGCAGGATGACATGGCCTCTCCAGCATCCCGGGCACCCACTGGGTTTTCCAGGGAGCCGATCAACCGTCCTTCACCCAGAGTTGCATTGCGTCCGAGGTCTTGAAAATCTTGTCTTAGTCCGGTCTTGATTATTATATCAACCTCGCATCACTCGTGGTATACACTCAACCGATAACCCGTCTACTCAAGCATAGCATTAAGAAATTGTAGTCCCGGGGCCAAGTATCGGGGTTGTTGTGTTCCTACCACATGATACTACAACTTACACTAAAGTTTCCAAGTACCTAGGCAGCATGCAAATTGGGCAAAGAAGGTGATCTACCATGCATTGAAAACATAGGTGAAAGTATGATCAAAGTGACTTGCCTGTGATGTTGACGAAGAAGAATTTCTCGAGAAAAATAACTTGATAGACTACTCGTCACTCTCCGATGAAATCTATATAGCAAACATATCATTCACATAAGCACTCATACTAGCAATCATTCTAGCAATCAGAACAAAAGAGAGAGCGAATAGGAATTCTGAAAGAAACTTCAAACAAGACTAGAGAGTCCTCTACTACGTCAAACACTAAATAGTTTTGTCTAACAGAAAATAATGACAAGGAACTAAGATATAAGTTTAACTAAGATAAAATAAAGTGTTTTTCACAAAACCTTTTGAAAGTATTCCCACACAGAATTTGAAACAATGCGAAAACCAATTGCAAGTTACTAAGGAACTAGAATTGATTTCATGAAAACAAATAAACATAAAATAAAAACTTGTTGCAAAACCACTGTTAACTAACATAAACAAAACAATAATATTTCTGAAATAATAAAGAAAATATTTTAAAACAATTTACAGAAAAATAATAGCCATAGTCCTAAAAGAGCTAAAACAGAATCTGTTTTGGCAAAAACCCCAACTAAAAATATTTTAAAAATTTTGAAAGTTAAACTACTGAAAGGTAGGATCAATAGGAAGCAGCAGCAAAAAGAATCAAATTAAAAGCTATTTTTAAACTCCCGGAATAAGCAAAACAAGCTTTAATTCAAATCTGATCTAACTCAATTTTTATAAATCCAAACATAGACAAATTATATATATACAGAAACTGCATAAAATTTGTGATCCAACGCAAAAATAATCACCTAATTCGGAGTTATAGACTAATAGATACGAATTTCTAAGATTGCAATTTTCTGAAAAAACTGCAATACGACATTTCGTGAATCTCACGGGAGTTAGTCGCCGGAGTTGGAGAAGACGACGGGAAGGTGGCTCCGGTGGCCGGCCGAGGCAGCGGAGGGGTCCAGGCGGGGGAGGAGGGCTCCGGCCGAAGGTTGGTGGTGCCGGCGGGGCGTGGGGCGACGGGAGGAGGCAGCAGGACCTCCGGCGAGTTCCTGTTGAAGATGAACTCCGGCGAGGCGGGGGCTGCGGCTACAGGCGAGGAGAGGTATGGTTCTTGGGGAAAATGGATAGAGGAGAGTGTGGGGGTTCTTATAGGGGCGACAGGAGGTGCTGGGAGGGAAAGAGCTTCGCAAATCCCGGAGGTGGGGATTCTCCTCTATATGGAAGGAAACTTCCTGTGACGTGAGGGAGAGAGGAGGAAGAAGATGATCCTCTGTTGGGCCAAATTTGGAAAGCTCTTAATGGGCTAGCTCCTATTTCCTAATAAAAGTGATCTCCTTCCTATTTTCGAAACTAGGAAACTAAAACGTTAAAAAGGAAATCAAATCAATTCGGAATAAAGATTTTTATATACTAAAATTATCAGAAAAATAAAATATAGATGATGGGCATTTTTCCACGGCAAAAATAAAACTTCAGAAAAAATGTTTTTCCAAAAATCCCTAAAAGCATTATTTCTTTTTGCAAATAATTTTCAAATGATCCTCTAAGTTGGAGGGTGGAAATAACATTCAAAATGCCCGGGTTTGAGGGTCATGTTCCTCTGCTCTTTAGAATGTGTTTCCCGGCATTTCTTGCACGAAGAAAACGAATGGAAATACAAAAGAATTCAATGCAAATCTCTCCGTTCAAATTCTTTATAGTTGAAGAAGTCATGTCATCTTCTCTCTTTGCTTTTAAAAGCTTGAATTTGAATTCACCGGAGAAAGGGAATGTCATTTTATTCCCTCTCATTCAAAAGTTTCGAAAAGTTTCAAATGTCACACAAGTTTCAATCACTCAGGCAACCAACAAACAATATAATAATTATATTAACATTCCAAAATTTTATAATTTTGGGATGTTACATCGTTGTTCTCGTCATTGTCGTTGTTGTTGTCGTCGTCGTCGTCGTTGTCGTCGTCGTCGTCGTTGTTGTTGTTGTTGGTGTTGTTGGTGGTGGTGTTGTTGTTGTTGTTATTATTGTTTTTGTGGTGGTGGTTGTTGTTGTTATTGTTCATGTTGTCGTTGATGCTATTGGTCGTTCTTCTCGTCGTAGTCGTAGTTGTCATCGTTGTCATTGTTGTCGTCGTTGTTGTCATCGTTGTTGTTGTCGTTGTTGTTGTTGTTGTTGTTATCGTCATCGTCGTTGTCATACTTGTCTTCATCGTCATTGTCGATGTCACCGTTGTAGTCGTCGTCGTCCTCGTCGTCATCCTTGTCATCATCGTCGTCGTGGTCTTCATCATCATCGTCGTCGTCGCTGTTGTCGTCGTCATTAACGGCGTTGTCGTCGTCGTGATCATAGTCGTCGTTGTTGTTATTGTTGTGGTTGTTATTATTGTTGTGGTTGTTGTGGTTGTTTTTGTTGTAGTAGTAGTAGTAGTTGTTGTTGTTGTGGATGTTGTTGTACTTGTTCTCATCGTAGTCGTTGTTGTTGTCGTTGTCGTCGTTGTTGTTGTTGTTATTGTTGTTGTGGTTGTCGCTGATATCATTGCTGTCGATGTCGTCATCGTCGTCATCGTCGTCGTCGCCGTCGTCGTCATCGTTGTTGTTGTTGTTGTTGTTATTGTTGTTGTTGTTGTTGTTGTTGTTGTTGTTGTTGTTGTTGTTGTTGTCGTCGTAGTTGTCGTTATTGTCGTCGTTGTCGTTGTTGTCGTTGTTGCCGTCGTTGTCGTCGTCGACATCATGGGTCGTCGTTTCTGTTGTTGTTGTGGTGGTGGTGGTGGTTATTGTTTTTGTTGTTGTTTTTGTTGTTGATGTCGTCTTCGTAGACGTCTTCATTGTTTTTGTTGTTGTTGTTGTTGTTGTTGTTGTTGTTGTTGTTGTTGTCGTTGTTGTTGTTGTTGTCGTTGTTGTTGTTGTTGTTGTTGTCGTTGTCATTGATGTCCTTGTTGTTGTTGATGTCATTCTTGTCGTTGTTGTCGTCATCGTTGTTGTTGTTGTTGTTGTTGTTGTTGTTGTTGTTGTTCTTGTTGTTGCCATTGTTGTTGTTGTCGTCGTCGTCTTACTTGTTTTTGTTGTTCTGGTTCTTGTCGTTGACGTCGTTGTTGTCGTTGTTGTCGCTATTATTGATGTGGATGTTCGTGTTGTCATTGTTGTCGTTTTTCTTGTTGTTGTTGTTGTTATTTTCATTGTTGTCGTTGTTCTCATCATTGTCGTTGTTGTCGTCTTTGTCGTCATCCTCGTCATTGTCGTTGTTGTTGTAGTTGTTGTTGTGGTTGTTGTTGTTGTTGTGGTTGTCACTGTTGTTGTTATCGTTCTGCTCGTTGTTCTTATCATTGTCGTTGTTTTCGTCGTTGTCGTCATTGTCGTCCTCCTCCTTGTGGTTGTTGTTGTTGTTGTAGTCCTCATCGTCGTCATCATCGTCATCATCATCGTCGTCGTTGCCGTCATCGTCGTCTTCTTTGTTGTTGTTGTTGTTGTTGTTATAGTCGTTTTTGTTGTTGTTGTCGTTGATGTCGCTGTTTTCGTTGTTGTTGTTGTTGTTGTTGTTGTTGTTGTTGTTGTTGTTGTTGTTGTTGTTATTGTTGTCGTTGTATTTGTTGTCGTCATTGTCGTTGTTCTTGTAATTGTCGTTGTTGTCATCATTGTCGTTGTCGTCATCGTCCTTGTTGTTGTTGTTGTTGTTGTTGTCGTTGTTGTCATTGTTTTTGTTGTTGTTGTGATCGTCGTTGTGGTCGCCTTCGTTGTTTTTGTTGTTGTTGTTGCTGTCATTGTTGTCGTTGTTGTCGTTGTTGTTATTGTTATCGTTGTTGCCATTGTTATCGTCATTGTCCTTGTTGTCATCGTTGTCGTTGTTGTCCTTGTTGTTGTTATTGTTATTGTCAGTGCACTAAAGACTGGGGTCCCTAGTGCCCCATACTTGTGCATGGGCGCGAGGAGCCCCTGCCGGCAGGGCATGGCAGGACCCAGACAAGATACAACCACCAAGATTATCAAGGCTTCGGCAAGTCTGCCTTGCCGGGAAGATGACCAAAATCACGACCATTTGGTGGGCGTGATGATCTCACCAAGTACAAGACCTCGGAAGGCCTCCCTTGCCGGGATGACGACCGAAGTCCCCAACAAGCTCCCTTGTCGGGACGAAGACCGAAGGCCCCGGTAAGCTCCGTTGTCGGGATGACAGAGCTAGGCACTAGAGGGCAACTGCCCTTGCCACAGTGCCACCACCCCCAAGTGCCAGGGCATTCCGCATGCGTCAGTACAGCGTCCAAGTGTTGAAACACCCGGATATGTGTCTTCACCAGAAAATCGCTGACAAGGACAAGACGTGCATTTAATGGACCTCACCGCGGTAGATGGATAAGCACCGCTGTAGGTTCACTATAACTCCTCGTGAACCTACCACCGAGCACTATAGGTGACCCCTTTGCCTATAAAAGAAGGCCCTGAGCTCATTCAT
>NC_058521.1:287283098-287288098 GCF_904849725.1 Hordeum vulgare subsp. vulgare | reverse complement strand
TTTGAAAATTATTTGCAAAAGAAAATAAACCTTTTAGGCAATTTTGTGAAAATAATTTTTTCTGAAGTTTTTATTTTTGCCGTGGAAAAATGCCCATCATTTATATTTTATTTTTCTGATAATTTTAGTATATAAAAACTCTTTATTCCGAATTGATTTGATTTCCTTTTTAACGTTTTAGTTTCCTACTTTTGAAAATAGGAATAGAATCACTTTTATTAGGAAATAGGAGCTGGCCCATTAAGCACTTTCAAAATTTGGCCCAAGAAGATCATCTCCTACCTCCATCTCTTCTTCACGTGACAAAGAAACCTTCCTTCCATGGACAGGAGATCCCCACCTCCGGGATTCGCGAAGCACATTCCTTCCCGGCACCCCCCGTCGCCTGTATAAGAAGCCCCACATCCTCCTCGTTCCATTCCCGTTGAAACCACCGCCTCTCCTCGCCTCTAGCTCACGCACCCCTCGCCGGAGTTGTCACCGGAGAACCTCACAGGAGCTCCCCACCTTCGGCCCCCCTGCACCCTTCGGCCACCCCTGCACCCCACCACCACCTCGCCACCTCTCCCAACCACTTCGGCCCCCTCCACCGCCGCCCCCTTGCCACCCCGTCGCCCTCCACCCCGCTGCTGCTCCTCCCCATCATCACGACCAGCAGCCAGCAGTTTTTCTCCACCTCGCCCCTCCCCCTTGCAGCTCCCCTGGAGCCCCACCTTCGCCCCCCCTTCCCCACCCCTCGCCGGCCCCTCCCCCTTCCCCACCGGCGACCCAGCCCCCCTCGGCCACCATTGGCAGCCACGGGAGCACCTCCAGCCACGGTAAGTCTCCACCCCCCTCCTGTTTCTTTTTGTTTTATGTAGTAGCCCTTAGATCTTTATTCAAGGGTGTAGATTAGATCCTAGAAATACCTCTTCGGTTTAGAGTAGAAAACCAGCGGTTTTAATTCACTTATGTTTTCGCCAGCAAGTTTTTGTTTAGCCTCGGCCGTTTGCTCCAAACATTGCAACAAACAGCACCCACAGCGTATAGCAATATGCCACGTGTACCCCTCTGTTAGTTACTAGTTAGCTTCAGTTTTTTCTGTCTAAATTGCAAAAACAGAAAGTTTCTGTTTTGTTTTGGCCACAACTTTTGATCCCGAAGTCCAATGATAGTGATTCTTTTTCCAGTAGCTCACAAATTTCCTGTTGTGTTTAAAAACATATAATGTGTCTATGTCTGAAATTCTCAAATATAAGTTAGATCAGATTTAGTTTAAACCTTGTTTTGCCTATTCCAGGAGTTTAAAAATAGCTTTTAATTTGATTCCTTTTGTTACTGATCACTAGTGATCTTATGTCGCAGTGGTAAAAATTTCATATTTGTTTGAGTATTTTAGCTCACTGTTTCATGTGACACAATTTCTGTTTCACCTCTTTTAGGATT
The DNA here is from genome assembly GCF_904849725.1 of Hordeum vulgare subsp. vulgare. NCBI lineage: Eukaryota > Viridiplantae > Streptophyta > Magnoliopsida > Poales > Poaceae > Hordeum > Hordeum vulgare. Next base: position 287,286,673 of record NC_058521.1, on the reverse strand, counting down.
GCGGCTAATTCCTTTTCTACTTTTGTTTTAAAATATTTTATTTATTATTTCAGAAATATTATGTTTTGTTTCTGTTAGATAAACAGTAGTTTTGCAACAAGTTTTTATTTTATTTTTATTTGTTTTCATGAAATCAATTCTAGTTCCTTAGTAACTTGCAATTGTTTTCCGCACTGTTTCAAATCCCGTTTGGGAATACTTTCAAAAGGTTTTGTGAAAAATACTTTATTTTATCTTAGTTAAACTTATATCTTAGTTCCTTGTTATTATTTTCTGTTAGACAAAAACTATTTAGTGTTTGACGTAGTAGAAGACTCCTAGCTTTAGTAAAGTTTCTTTCGGTTTCCTATTCGCTCTCTCTCTTTTTTTTTGATTGCTAGAATGATTGCTAGTATGAGTGCTTATGTGAATGATATGTTTGTTATATAGATTTCATCGGAGAGTGACGAGTAGTCTATCAAGTTATTTCTTGATAAATTCTTCTTCGTCAACATCACCAGGCAAGTTATTTTGATCATGTTATTTACCTATGTTTTCGATGCATGGTAGATCACCTTCTTTGCCCAATTGCATGCTGCCTAGGTACTGGGAAACTTTAGCATAAGTTGTAGTATCATGTGGTAGGAACACAACAACACCGATACTTGGCCCCGGGACGACAATTTCTTAATGCCATGCTTGAGTAGACGGGTTATCGGTTGAGTGTATATCACGAGTGACGTGAGGTTGATATAATAATCAAGACCGGCTAAGACAAGATTTTCAAGACCTCGGACGCAATGCAACTCTGGGTGAAGGACGGTTGATCGGCTCCCTGGAGAACCCAGTGGATGCCCGGGATGCTAGGGAGGCCATGACATCCTGCGGAAAGCTTCACCCAGGCTCAAAGTGACGGACGGATATTTCCAAGACCCAAGGCTTACCTGCACAACCACAAGTGATTATGGGCTCTGGCTTGGTTGGACAATGCGGCGACTCTGGACAGGCGGTGCTAGCAGATGTAGAAGAACGGTAGGAATGGATGGGCACCGACAGGGATTCAGAGGGACCCGCTGAAAGATCATGTTTTGATCATCCGGTCTTCAAACACCCTGAAGTGCGAGGACATACACGGAGGCGATCAAATCTTGTGGGGAACGTGTGCAAAAATCTGCAGAGTACTCAAACCTAATCGATTAGCCGTGTCCACGGTCATGGACAACTTGAGCCAAAGGAACTGAAGTTATCTGGATTTCTCAACACCATTATATATATTTGATGTGGGTATTATTGACAACATGGGTACGAGAATTGGTTGGTGGAACCATCTTGTTAACAACCAACAATGTAGTAACATTTTGCTTTTAGCCCTCTCTTGATGTAGGAGAAAACTTGCTTTTCGCTAAAAACTTATAGCCCCCCCCTGCCATATATGCATATAGTATAGATGATTACTTTTCACCCCTCTCTTATGTGACTTGCCGGCATATTCAATATGCTGACCTACACGGCTGCAACGTCTTATGTTGCAGATATTTTTCTTCGACGAGTATGAGTACGATTCAGGGTTACGGTCCGCACTCAACTTGTCGTTGGTGTTTATTGAGACTCCACTCCCTTGACCGCTTCCGCTGAGATAATTAAGGTATATATCAGTTTCACGCTATTTACATGTGATTGCACTTTGATATATACATTGATCTACTGTGTGTGCCAGCATACTGATCCAGGGATGGCAAGAAACACAGAGGCTTGACTCGTTTGGGGTCGGGTTGCTACATGTTGTTGTTCTTGTCGCTGTTGTTGTCGTTGTTGTTGTTGTTGTTATTGTTGTTGTTGCTGTCGTTGTTGTCGTTGTTGTTGTCATTGTTGTTGTTGTTGATGATGATGATGATGTTGTTGTTGTTGTTGTTGTTGTTGTTGTCATTGTTCTTGTCATTGTCATTCTTTTCATCATTCTTGTTGTCGTCGTCCTCGTCGTTGTTTTTTGTTGTTGTCGGCATCGTCGTCGTCTTCGTTGTTGTTGTTGTTGTTGTTGTTGCTGTTGTTGTTGTTGTTGTCGTCGTCATCGTCTTCCTTGTTGTTGTTGTGGTTGTTGTTGTTGTTGTTTTTGTTGTTTTTGTTGTTGTCGTTGTTGTCGCTGTTATCGTTAATGTCATTGTTGTCATTGTTGTTGTAGATATCGTTCTTCTCGTTGTTCTCCTCATTGTCATTGTTGTCGTCGTTGTCCTCGTCGTCATCGACATCGTTGTTGTTGTTGTAGTCGTCGTCGTCGTCATCGACATCATCGTCGTCGCCATCATCATCGTCGTCGTCGTCCTTATAGTCGTCTTCGTTGTTTTTGTTGCTGTTGCTGTCATTGGTATCGTTATTGTCGTTATTGTCGCTATTGTCGTTGTTGTAGTTGTTGTCATTGATGTCGTTGTTTTCGTTGTTGTTGCTATTGTCATTGTTTTTGTTGTTTTTGTTGTCGTTGTTGTCGTTATTGTCGTTGTCCTCATCGTCCTTGTTGTTGTTGTTGTTGTTGTTGTTGTTTTTGTTGTTGTTGTCATCATCCTCGTTGCGTTCGTTGTTTTTGTTGTTGTTGTTGTTGTCGTTGTTGCCATTGTTGTCGTTGCTATCGTTGTTGTTGTTGTTGTTATCGTTTTTGTCATTGATATTATCGTCGTTGTCGTTCTCTTCGTCGTCCTTGTTGTTTTTGTTGTTGTTGTTATTGTTATCGTTGTTTCGTAGTTGTTGTTGTTTGTTGTTGTTTTTGTAGTTGTTGTCGTTGTCCTTGTTGTTTTTGTAGTTGTTGTTCTTGTTCTTGTTCTTGTTTTTGTTGTTGTTGTTGTTGTTGTTGTTGTTGTTGTTGTTGTTGTTGTTGTTGGTGGTGGTGGTGGTGGTGGTGGTGGTGGTGTTATTGTTGTTGTTGTTGTTGTTGTTGTTGTTGTCGTCGTCGTTGTTCTCTCCGTTATCGTTGTGGTTATTGTTGTTGTTGTTATTGTCTCTGTTCTCGTTGTAGTTGTTTTTGTCGTTGTTGTTGGTGTTCACATCGTTGTCTTCATCCTTATTGTTGTTGTCGTTGTTATCGTTGTTGTCGATGATGTCGTCCTCGTTCTTGTTGTTGTCGTTGTTGTTGCTGTCGTAGTTATCATTGTTGTCATTGTTGTCGTTGTTGTCGTAGTTGTCGTTGTTCTCGTTGTTCTCATCGTCGTCTATCTCGTCGTTGTTGTCATCGTTGTTGTTGTTGTTGTTGTTGTTGTTGTTGTTGTTGTTGTTGTTGTTGTTATTATTGTTGTTGTTGTTGTTGTTGCTGTTGTTGTTGTTGTTGTGTTGTGGTTGTTCTTGTGGTTGTTGTTGTTGTTGTTGTTATTGCTATTTTTGTTGTTGTTGTTGTTTTTGTGGTTGTTCTTGTTGTTGTTGTTGTTGTTGTTGTTGTTGTTTTTGTTGTTGTTTTTTGTTGTTGTTGTTCTTGTTGTTGTCGTTGTTGTCGTCGTCGTCGTTGTTTTTTCGTTGTTGTTGTCATTGAGGAGGTTGTTGTTGTTGTTCTCGCTATTATCGTTGTTGTTGTTGTTGCCGTTGTTCTCGTTGTTCTCGTCATTGTCGGTGTTGTC
>NC_058521.1:287273098-287275598 GCF_904849725.1 Hordeum vulgare subsp. vulgare | reverse complement strand
TTCTTATAGGGGTGGTGGGAAGCGTCGGGAGGGAAAGAAGCTCGCGAATCCCGGAGGGGAAGCTTCCTGGAAGTTTCTGCCATGGCTACAGAAGGAAATGAACGTGAGGAAGAAGAAGGAGGAGTAATGGGCTGATTTGTTTCCTAAAGTGGCCCAGGTACCTTCCTAATAAGAGACCACTTTCCAATTTTTATTAAAACGGAAATTAAAATGATTAAAAGGAAATGGAATATTCCTCGGAATATCGGGGTAATATATATTAAAATTTTCAGAAAAATAAATCCAAAAAGATGGGCATTTTTCCACTACCAAAATAAATACTTCAAAAAATGTTTTTTTAGAAAATCCCTAAATTGGTTTATTTTCTTTTTGCAAATATTTTTCAAATGAACCTTGGATTTTATGGTCCAAATATTTCAAAGGAATATCCCCGGTTTGGAGGGTCATGTTCCTCCTCTCTTTCTTGCTTGGCAAGGATTATTTTCGGGGTATTTCTCGGGGATGAAAAATAGAGAAGCAAGGGCAAATATTTGAAAGAATTCAATTGCAAAACTCCGTTCAAATTCTTCATAGTTGAAGAAGTCATGTCATCTTCTCTCTTTGTTTTAAAATGATTGAATTTGAATTTACCGGAGAAGGGGAAAGTCATTTTATTCCCTCTCATTCAAAAGTTTTTGAAAAGTTTCAAATTTCACTCAAGTTTCAATCACTCAAGAAAACAAACAAACAATCTTATAATTATATTAACATTCCAAAATTTGGGATGTTACATCGTCATTGTTTTTGTTGTTGTTGTTGTTGTTGCTTTCGTTGTTGTTGTTGTTGTTGTTCTTATTGCTATCGTGATAGAGGCGAAGTTGTCCCTGTCTTTCGATGAGATCGTTGGTATCGTTTTGGTGGTTTAGACTTTGTCGATCCAACTACGAACGTGTGAGGACGTCGTGCCTTAGCAATCGCTAAAGCAACTCTGAGAGGTTATTGATCACACCGGAGCACGATCAACCTTACCACGAAGGTCTGTTTTCTGCACGAAAACGAAGAACAGGTAATAAACCAAGATTGCAGTCAAGATATTGCGAATATAAGAGGAAAGCTTTATTGATGAAGGTGGGGTTTTGTGACGCCTTTGTCTGGTCGTAGAACAGAAACGAAGAACGCGAAGTTGTAGCTATGGCGAACTTGTAATCTAAAAAAAACTCAAGTCTAAACGGTGCCCTAAGGATGTATATATGAGAGAATAGAGAGGAAATTTCGTGACCCTTGGAGGAGGGGTCCGAAAACAGCCCTAAACTCGGTTTCCCCAGACATACGGACTCTGAAAATGGCCTATATTATGGTATTTCAAAATTACATGGACCTGGCCCAAAATAAGGTGGCACAACACCTATAATAACCAATGGACGAAATTTATAAAGTGGCGTCCTGAATATTTCGTCCAAAGCCCTCATGCTCTCCTTATGGTGGCTTTAGAGTGCGAAAATCACCAGTGGAAGCTCGATTATTCCCTCCCGCGCGTGCACCTTCTTCTCCATTCTTGATCCTGCTCCAACGGATATCCTTCTTGTCTGTGCTAGGTCCTTCATTCATGAGCAGAACAAAATTACCTAACTTAGGCAGCATCATATGTTCATGAACATTAGAAGTATTCCCAAGAAACGAAAGAACCTGGTAATTCAAACGGAGTGCGCGAGCTCTAGTAACTGGTCCAATATGTATAGCAACTGGGGTTGTGGGAGTAACAATGGTGTCGATGTCCTCAGCATGTCGCTTTTGTCGTTGTTATCACTGTTGTCGTCGTCGTTGTTGTTATTATTGTTATTGTTGTTGTTGTCGTCATCGTCGTCGTTGTTGTAATTGTTTTTGTTGTTGTTGTTGTTGCTGTTCTTGTTCTTGTTATCTTGTTGTTGCTTTGTTTGTCATCGTCATTTTCGTGGTGATGGTGGTGGTGGTCATCGTCATCGTTGTCGTCCTCGTCGTCATTGTCTTCATCATCGTTGTCGTTGTCATCGTCGTTGTTGTTGTTGGTGGTGGTGGTGTTGGTGTTGTGTAGCAACCCGACTCAAAACGAGTCAAGCCTCTGTGTATCTGTGCCATCCCTGGATCAGTATGCTGGCACACACAGTACATCAATGTATATATCTAAGTGCAATCACATGTAAATAGCGTAAAACTGATATATACCTTAAATATCTCAGCGGAAGCGGTCAAGGGAGTGGAGTCCCAATAAACACCAACGGCAAGTTGAGTGTAGACCATAACCCTCAATCGTACTGTTACTCGTTGAAGAAAAATATTTGCAACATAAGACGTTGCAGCTGTGTAGGTCAGCATATTGAATATGCCGGCAAGTCACATATGAGAGGGGTAAAATGTCATCTATACTATATGCATATATGGCAGATGGGGTTGTAAGTTTTAGCGTAAAGCAAGTTTTTCTCGTACAACAAGAGAGGGCTAAAAGAAAAATGTTACTACGTTGCTGGTTGTTAACGAGATGGTT
>NC_058521.1:287255598-287265598 GCF_904849725.1 Hordeum vulgare subsp. vulgare | reverse complement strand
TGCCCATCCATTCCTACCGTTCGTCTACATCTGCTAGCACCGCCTGTCCAGAGTCGCCGCATTGTCCAACCATGCCAAAGCCCATAATGACTTGTGGCTGTGCAGGTAAGCCTTGGGTCTTGAAGCCTCCGTCCGTCTTTTCGAGCCTGGGTGAAGCTTTCCGCAAGATGTCATGGCTGTCTCCAGCATCCCGGGTAATCCACAGGTTTCTCTAGGTCGCCGATCAACCGTCCTACACCCACAGTTGCATTGCATCCGAGGTCTTGAAAATCTTGTTTTAACCGGTCTTGATTATTTAATCAACCTCGCATCACTCATGTTATGCACTCAACCGAAATCCCGTCTACTCAAGCATAACAATATGAAATTTGTCGTCCCGGGGCCAAGTATCGGGGTTTTTGTGTGCCTACCACATGATACTACAACCTATACTAAAATTTCCTAGTACCTAAGCAGCATGCAATTGGGCAAAGAAAGGTGAAACTACCATGCATCGAAAAACATAGGAAATAGTATGATCAAAATGACTTGCCTTGATGATAGTTGTCTTGATCGAGCGCTTCTAAGTAACAAGCTTCGCACTCCGGGCGATCTACCGATACAAGCAAATACACACCATAAGAACTACAATCAAACAACAAGTAAAAATAACATCACAAGTAAATAGTTGTTATGGCCTAAGTGAAAGAATTCAGTATACGTCACTAAGGCAGAAACTTGTTTCTGTTAAGACCCCAAGTAAAAATATTTAAACAAATTTGAAACTTACACCAAAGTAAGATATAATCACTAGGAAGCAGTAGCAAAAAGAATCAAATCAAAATCATTTTTTAAACTCATGGAATAAGCAAAACAAGGTTTAAACTAAATCTGATCTAATTCAAATTTGAAAATTTCAAACATAGACAAATTATATGTTTTTACAAACTACAGAAAAATGGTGATCCACTTGAACAAGTTTCAACTCCATTGGAATTCGGGATCAAAAGCTATGCTCAAAACAAAGTTGAAACTTTTCTGTTTTGGAATTAAACAGAAAAAAGAAAACAGATTCTAACCGATACGTGGCAGTCCCTGATTGGTTGCGGGGGTGTGTGCTGCGGGAAAACTAACAAACGGCCGAAACTTAAGAAAACCCTCTCGGCTAAAACTTAAGTGAAGTAAAACCGTCTCGGTCTTTGTCTGAAAACCGAAAGGGTACCTAACTTCTAATCTATAGCGTTGGTGCAAGATCTAATGGCTCAAAAGGTTGTGGCGGATGAAACTCACAGTGGGTTGGCTGGGCTCAACTCCGGCGAGCAGAGAGGTGGTGGTGCTCAAGGGCGGTGGTTCCGGCGAGTCGGGGCGGCTGGGAAGGGGCCCAGGCGGTGGCGGTGTTCCTCCGGCTCCTCTGGTGGCGAAGGCGAGGCGATGGCATGCTCCAGGCGAGCGGGGGAGAGGCAGGGAGCTCCGGCTCCGGCCGTGCTCCGGCGAAGTGCGAGGGAGGCGGCGTGGGGCGAGGGCTGGGGCGGCGAGGTGGGGAACGGGGTGCGGTGGCGGAGGGGCTTCATATAGGGGGGCTAGGGGGCTCGGGGAAGGGAAGGGGAGAGAGATCTCGGAGAGGGGATCGGCTGCCATGGGAAGGAAATAGTCGGGGCTAAGGGAAGGAAATTCACGTGAGAACAGAGAAGGAAGGAATAAGAAGAGGGAAGGAAAGAGAGAGAAGAAAAAAAAGAAAAGAGAAGTGGGAAAAAAACAAAGAAGAGGTGGCGCTTGGGAGTTTCTGGTCGGTTGGGAGTATTCCCACCGATTGGGGATCTCGCCCCATGGAAAAAAAATCTCCCCTTTTTTTAACTGAAACTAAAACGAAAATAAAAGGAAACAAATAAAATAATTAATATGGGGTATTATATACCAAAAAATCAGAAAAATATCCTCTACTCGATTAACATTTTTCCATAGCAAAATTAAAAACTAAAAAAAATGTTTTTTTTTCAGAAAAAATCCCTTATGCTATATTTTCTTTTTGCAAATATTTTCGCGATAAAACTTTGGCTTTCTTGGCTCAAAATATTTCAAAAATGCCTCACACTTTGGAGGGTCATTTTCCTCCGCTCTCTCTCTTGCGTGCAAGAGATTATTTCCCGACATTTGCTCGTGTGGAGAAAAAAAATAGAAATGCACAAGCAAAAAGTCGAAAGAATTCAAATGCAAACTTTATTTAAATCAATATGCATAGATACTTAGCTATAATGTAAAACATTCCCAATTAGGGAAATTGGGATGTTACAAACCTACCCACCTTAAGATGAATCTCGCGCTCGAGATTCGGGTTGGCTAGAAAATAGGTGCGGGTGGTCTCGACGAAGATCCTCTTCTCGTTCCCACGTGGCTTCTTCCTCGGTGTGGTGGCTCCACAACACCTTGCAGAACTTGATGATCTTGCTGCGGGTAACTCTGTTGTCAGTGTCGAGAATCCTGACGGGTTTCTCCTCATACGTCAGATCACTGTCAAGCTGTATGGCCTCTAGGGGCACTGTATGTCTCAACGGAACATCGGCCATCTCAGCGTGGCATTTCTTCAACTGGGAAACATGGAAGACATCATGAACTCCGGACAATCCTTCCGGCAGTTCCAGTTTATATGCAACTTCGCCTCTACGTTCAAGAATTTTGTAGGGGCCAATGAATCGGGGTGCTCACTTTCCTTTCACACCAAATCTTTTGATTCCTGGAAGTGGAGACACCCGAAGATATGCTCGGTCTCCCACTTCGTACGTTACTTCCTTGCGTTTGCTGTCAGCATAACTTTTCTGCCTCGACTGAGCTATCTTGAGTTGGTCACGAAATAGCTTGACCTTCTCTTCCGAATCTCGGATAAGGTCGGGACCAAAAAGTTGTCGGTCTCCAACTCCATCCCACATCAACGGTGTTCTGCACCTCCTTCCGTATAGAGCTTCGAAAGGGGCCATCTTCAGACTGGTCTGGTAGCTGTTGTTGTATGAGAACTCGCCATAAGGCAGATTTTCATCCCAACTAGACCCATAGTCTAGTGCGCAAGCTCTCAACATGTCCTCCAGAATCTGATTGACACTCTCGGTCTGTCCATCTGTCTGTGGGTGAAAAGCTATACTGAACTCCAATCTCGTTCCCAAGGTTTAATGCAGTTGGTGCCAAAATTTTGATGTGAACTAAGTCCCTCTATCTGACACAATACTCTTCGGTACTCCATGCAGACATACGATACTGGTCATATATATCTTGGCCAGCTTGGCACTCGTGTAAGTAGTCTTCACAGGAATGAAGTGAGCTACCTTGGTCAAACGATCGACCACAACCCAAATAGAATCATAGCCAGAACGGGTCCTGGGTAATCCTGTGATGAAGTCCATACCAAGCTTTTCCCATTTCCACTTGGGTATCGGCAGAGGTTGGAGCAAACCTACTGGCTTCTGATGCTCGGCTTTTACTCGCTGACAAACATCGCATATTGCTACGAACTCGGCAATGTCTTTCTTCATTCCTGTCCACCAGAAACTTTCTTTCAGATCCAGATACATCTTGGTGTTGCCGGGGTGTATCGAGTACGGGGAATCATGGGCCTCCTGAAGTATCAACTTCCTGACTTCAGGATCATTGGGCACATAAATGCGATCCTCAAACTAGAAAGTTCTGTGTTCATCCTCATGAAAACCTTTTGCCTTCCCGTCTTTCATTTTCTGCTTAATCTCAGCTATCTCCTTGTCTGATTTCTGTGCTTCGCGGATCTTTTCTGTGAAAGTGGACTGAATTTCCAGTGTGGCAACAAATCCTCTTGGAACTATTTCCAATTTGAGCTCTCGGAGGTCATCGGCTAACTCCTGGGGTAACCCTCCTGCTATGAGTGTGTTCACATAACTCTTGCGGCTCAACGCATCGTCTACAACATTTGCCTTGCCTGGGTGATAATGCAATCTCATGTCATAGTCCTTGATCAATTCTAGCCATCGCCTCTATGTGAGGTTCAACTCCTTCTGCGTGAAGATATATTTCAGGCTCTTGTGATCACTGTAAACATCACAACTATTTCCGATCAGGAAATGTGTCCAGGTCTTGAGAGCATGCACTACGGCTGCTAGTTCCAAGTCATGCGTTGCATAATTCAACTCATGGGGTCTGAGCTATCTGGATGCATAGGCTACAACTTTACCTTCTTGGATGAGCACTCCACCAAGTCCTTGACGAGAAGCATCACAGTAAACCTGGAAATCCTTCCGAATGTTCGGCAATATCAGCACTAGGGCTGTAACCAGACATTTCTTCAGCTCTTGAAAACTGGTTTCACATTCCTCGGTCCAAACATACTTGGACTCCTTCTTCAACAACTCTGTCATGGGCTTGGCGATCTTTGAGAAATTCTCAATGAATCTCCGGTAATATCCGGCGAGTCCGAGGAAACTGCGGATCTCCTTGACTGAAGTGGGTGCTACCCATTCGGTGACTGCTGCGACCTTGGCAGGGTCCACTGCTATTCCTTCTCCTGAGATGACGTGTCCGAGGAATCCGACTTCCTTCAACCAAAACTCACATTTGCTAAACTTTGCATACAGCCTATGCTCTAGAAGTTTCTCCAGAACTAGACGCAGATGTTCCTTGTGTTCCTCTTAGTTCTTGGAGAATATCAGTATGTCATCGATGAACACCACGACAAACTTGTCCAAGTATTCCATAAATACCTTGTTCATCAGATTCATAAAATATGCCGGAGCATTAGTGAGTCCAAATGACATGACCGTGTACTCATACAAGCCGTACCGAGTGGTGAAGGCTGTCTTGGGTATATCCTGTTCACGAATCTTCAACTGATGATACCCGGATCGAAGATCGATCTTGGAGAATATTCGGGCTCCAACTAACTGATCAAACAAATCCTTGATCATCGGCAAGGGGTACTTGTTCTTGATGTTCACCACGTTCAGTGCACGATAATCGACAACCATTCTCAAGGACTTATCCTTCTTTTCAACCAAGAGCACTGGGCTCCCCAAGGTGAAGAACTAGGGCGAATATACCCTTTGTCCAACAACTCCTTAATTTGCTTCTTGATTTCTACCAAGTCATTTGCGGGCATCCGATAAGGTCTCTTGGATATCGGGGCTGTTCCGGGTAATAGCTCGATCAGGAACTCAATCTCTCTATCAGGTGGCATGCCCGGCAATTCCTCCGGAAATACATCTAGGTACTCCTGTACAATCGGTACTTCCTCCTGGACTACTCCCGTGAGAGAGTTTACTCGTTTACTCCGTGTCGGGCGCTGAGACACGTACTTAATACGCTTTTGCTCGGGGGTGCTGAGCAAAATAGACTTAAGGGCACAATCAATATTCCCTTCATACTTGGCCAACCAATCCATGCCTAGGTTTACATCCAATCCCTGGGACTCTAATACGATGAGGTCGGTGGGAAAATTATGGTTCCCGATGTTGAGACTCAAAGCATGGCATCCTATCCCGGCTGTCATCATGCCTCCTGGGGAACTGACCTTAATACGTTGGCTGAGGGTTCTAGTCGGCAAACTATACTTTTCCACAACTACCTTTGATATGATTGAATGCGTTGCACCGGAATCAAAAAGTACCAATACTGGACGTGAATTTAGCAAAAACTTACCAACCACAGTATCGGGGTGGTCATAGACCTCTTCAACATCAATGTGATTCACCTGAGCTCGAGGAAAAGGATTGGGCTTCTTTGCTGCAGAGTTGTCGTTGCCGTTTCCATTTCCCTGCTTGTTCTGGGGACATTCAGTGGCATAGTGTCCCGTCTTCTGACACTTGAAGCATGTGATGTGATTCAGATCCTTCTTAGCTGGAGCTGAATGCTGCTGAGTGCCAGTACCGCCATTCTTGAAGTTGTTGTTGTTGCGGTGGTTCCCATTTCCTCCATGGTTGTGGCCTACATGGTTGTGCACTGGGTGGTTATGCTGGACGTGTCCTCCAAACTTACCGGATCCAGTCCCGGTATTCCCTAAATAGGGGGTGTAGCGAGGCTTCTGCTGAGTGCCGGAGTTGAACTTTCCATTCCCATACTTCCGCTTGCGGTTCTCCATCTGGTGGTGTTTCCCCTCCAATATGAGGGCCTTATCTACCAGCTCCTGGTAGTTGTTGAAGGTGGCTACAGTCAGCTGAATGCTCAGCTCATCATTGAGTCCCTCCAAGAACTTTTCCTGCTTGGCTGCATCATCGGCCACATCTCCAGGTGCATAACGGGCGAGCATGCTGAATTCATCGACATACTGAGCCACAGAGCGATTTCCCTGGCGTAAGTTGCGAAACTCACGCTTCTTCAGACTCATTGCACTAGCTGAGACATGTGCGGTATGGAAGGCTTGCTTGAACTGCTCCCAAGTGACTCCAGCAATGGGGTATGTGGTGGTGTAGTTCTCCCACCATGCATCTGCAGGGCCTTCAAGTTGATGCGGCGGAAAGCGCACCTTCTCAGCTTCAGTACAACCAGAAGTGATAAGTTCCCGCTCCATCTTGCGGAGCCAATCATCTGCCACAATGGGCTCAATGCTGCTGGAGAAAGTCGGAGGGTTCAACCTCAGGAAATGGGTGAGATTGTCGGCCTGGGGTGGATGATGGTTGTTGTTATTGTTCTGGTTCTGGATGAACGGCTGCATCAGGGTGTTCTGTTGCTGAATCAACTGGGTGAGTTCCGGCGGAAAGTTGGAAGTAGGGGCACGTCTCGGAGGCATCTGATGTTTGTAGAGGGGTGAGATTAGCATAGAACAATGGTCTAAGAGTAATTACACTACCCATATGAAATGCAACAAAACAAGTATCACACCACACATCTTATTCAATACCATCACAAAAGGTTCACACACGGGGATACAAAATTCGATAACCTAAACATCGGCCTAAGCGTTTAACGATAAGATAAATTTGGTGGTCTAGTCTAAGTGTCCTCCTCAGAAAAGCATGGTGGTGGGTCCTTCGGTGGAGCTTTCTTCATAGTCCTCATCATTGTTGATCAAGGGGGCTACGTCACCTTCGGGATGAAGGTTCTCGCCCATGTCCAGTTCCTCCTCCAGGTACGCAACTCGAGTCTTCAGCTTCTCGATCCTCTCCAGAAAGTCCTTCACCTCCAGTTCGTGCTCATAGTGGGCCTCCCGGGCTGCTTCTTCGAGTTCGTGGAGCGACAGTTGCTTGATCTTCCTGGCGTGCTTGATCACATGATGCTCCAGAGTCCCGCTGTGCTTCTCCATGGTCTGGGCATAGGACAGGAGAGCGTCCTTGGTCTTGCTTGAGATGATTTCTCCATCTTCTCTTCTCCGGGATACCGTGAATAGGTCCGGTGAAATAGGGCAGCCTCTGTACACTTCCTTGATACGTCCGAGTGCACAATGGACCGCCATGTCCCTTCCGAGAATCCAGTTGGGTGCGATGAACTTGAAATCCACCGGCTCAGTGCGCGGCTCGAATGACCTTCCGGGAACGTGAACCTCGATCCTGTAGCGTGAATCCTCCGGGTAAGACGAAATCGGCTTCCCTCTGATAGTCGGTAGAGCAATCCTCTAGTCCTTGGTGATCTGTACCAGCTCCTTTCCGAAAGGCATAGTGGCGTCGGGCTGGCAAAACTCCGTGAACTTAACAGGGATGAAGGTGGCCATCTAAAACATTGGAAAATCGGAGAGAAGTCAGAAATGATCAGAAGAGGAAATAGAGGATTTATAGACATAAGAAAATAGTTTTCTTCCTAAGGCTTTTCCATTCCTTGAGGTTACGTCCTACGGTTAGCTTGTGCTCTAAATACCATTTCTGTAGCGACCCGACTCAAGACGATTCAAGCCTCTGGTGTTTCCGTACCATCCCAAGATCATGCTGGTACACACTGAGTACATCAATGTCTATATCAAGAGTTCAATCACACAGCTTTATTAATCAAAATCTCATAACGAGTACTTTATTACAATAATGGATTACAATAAATTGGCTGAAGGCCATCTCATGAGATAACTAACGAAGACTAGCGGAAGTATCAGGTAGACGAGTCCCTCCGACTCTAGGGCATGTCGCTGAGCGTAGATCGTAGCCTCACTCCTGGTCGGAAAAGTACTCTGCTACATGATACGTTGCAGCCGTGTAGGTCAGCATATGGAATATGCCGACAAGTCATCAAAGAGAGGGGGTAAAATAATAATCAACTATCTCTACATGTATATTTGGCAGATGGCGCTATAAGTTTTGCATAAAGCCAATTTTATCCTACAACAAGAGAGGCTGGAAGAAAAACATTACTACATTTGTTTGTTGTTAACGAGATGGTTCCGCCAACCAATTCTCGTACCCGAGTTGTTGTTAACTCCCACATCATTATTAAGTGGTGACAAGAGTTCAGGGGAATTTCAATGCCTTCGGCTCAAGTTGTCCATGACCGTGGACACGGCTAATCGATTAGGTTGGGCACTCTGTCGTGTTTTGCACACGTTCCCCACAAGATTTGATCGCCTCCATGTATGTCCTCGCACTTCAGGGTGTTTGAAGACCGGATGATCAAAACATGGTCTTTCAACGGGTCCCTCTGAATCCCTGTCGGTGCCCATCCATTCCTACCGTTCTTCTACATCTGCTAGCACCGCCTGTCCAGAGTCGCCGCGTTGTCCACAAAAGCTAGAGCCCATAATGACTTGTGGCTGTGCAGGTAAGCCTTGGGTCTTGAAGCCTCCGTCCGTCTCTTCGAGCCTGGGTGAAGCTTTCCGCAAGATGTTATGGCCGTCTCCAGCATCCCTGGTCATCCACTGGTTTCTACAGGGAGCCGATCAACTGTCCTTCACCCAGAGTTGCATTGCATCCGAGGTCTTGAAAATCTTGTCTTAACCGGTCTTGATTATTTAATCAACCTCGCATCACTCATGTTATGCACTCAACCGAAATCCCGTCTACTCAAGCATAGCAATATGAAATTTGTCGTCCCGGGGCCAAGTATCGGGGTTGTTGTGTGCCTACCACATGATACTACAACCTATACTAAAATTTCCAAGTACCTAAGCAGCATGCAATTGGGCAAAGAAAGGTGAAACTACCATGCATCGAAAAACATAGGAAATAGTATGATCAAAATGACTTGCCTTGATGATAGTTGTGTTGATCGAGCGCTTCTAAGTAACAAGCTTCGCACTCCGGGTGATCTACCGATGCAAACAAATACACACCATAAGCACTACAATCAAACAACAAGTAAAAATAACATCACAAGTAAATAGTTGTTATGGCCTAAGTGAAAGAATTCAGTATACGTCACTAAGGCAGAAACTTGTTTCTGTTAAGACCCCAAGTAAAAATATTTAAACAAATTTGAAACTTACACCAAAGTAAGATATAATCACTAGGAAGCAGTAGCAAAAAGAATCAAATCAAAATCATTTTTTAAACTCCTGGAATAAGCAAAACAAGGTTTAAACTAAATCTGATCTAATTCAAATTTGCAAATTTCAAACATAGACAAATTATATGTTTTTAAAAACTACAGAACAATTGTGATCTACTGGAGCAAGTTTCAACTCCATTGGAATTCGGGATCAAAAGCTATGCTCAAAACAAAGTTGAAACTTTTCTGTTTTGGAATTAAACAGAAAAAAGAAAACAGATTCTAACCGATACGTGGCAGTCCCTGATTGGTTGCGGGGGTGTGTGCTGCGGGAAAACTAACAAACGGCCGAAACGTAAGAAAACCCTCTCGGCTAAAACTTAAGTGAAGTAAAACCGTCTCGGTCTTTGTCTGAAAACCGAAAGGGTACCTAACTTCTAATCTATAGCGTTGGTGCAAGATCTAACGGCTCGAAAGGTTGTGGCGGATGAAACTCACAGGGGGTTGGCTGGGCTCAACTCCGGCGAGCAGAGAGGTGGTGGTGCTCGGGGGCGGTGGTTCCGGCGAGTCGGGGCGGCTGCGAAGGCTCCTCTGGTGACGAAGGCGAGGCGATGGCGTGCTCCAGGTGAGCGGGGGAGAGGAAGGGAGCTTCGGCTCCAGCCGTGCTCCG
>NC_058521.1:287225598-287245598 GCF_904849725.1 Hordeum vulgare subsp. vulgare | reverse complement strand
GTCGTGGTCATCGTTGTTGTTGTTGTTGTTGTCATCGTCGTCGTAGTTGTCGTCATCTTCATTGTCGTCGTCGTCGTCTTCATTGTTGTCGTTGTCATCGTCATCATCATTGTTGTTGTTGTTGCCGTTGTTGTTGTTGTTGTTGTTATTGTTGTTGTTGTTGTTGTTGTTGTTGTTGTTGTTGTTGTTCTTGTCGTTGTCTTCGTTGTTGTTGTTGTTGTCATAATCGTCGATGTTGTCGTTGTTCTCGTTTGCCATCGTTGTTGTTGTCGTTTTTGTCGTTGTTGTCATTGTTGTTGTTGTGGTGGTGGTTGTTGTCGTCATCATCATCGTTGTCGTCCTCTTCATCATTGTCATCGTCATCGTTGTTTTTGCTTTTGTTGTTGTTGTTATTGCTGTTGTTGTCGTTGTTGCTGTTGTTGTTGTTGTCATCGTCGTCGTCGTCGTCTTTGTTGTTGTTATTGTTGTTGGCTTCATTGTTGTTGTTGTCGCTGATGTCATTATTGTCACCATTGTCGTTTTTGTTGTTGTTGTTGTCATTTTTCTCGTCTTTGTCGTTGTTGTGGTCGTTGTTGTCGTCGTTGTTCTTGTTTTTGTTTTTGTTGTTGTTGTTGTTGTTGTTGTTGCTGTTGTTCTTATTCCTATTTTTGTTGTTTTTGTTGTAGCTATTGTTGTTGTTGTTGTTGTTGTTGTTGTTCTTTTGTTATTGTTGTTGTGGTGGTGGTTGTTGTTGTTTTTATTGTTTTTGTTGTTGTTGTCGTTGTTCTCGTCGTTATCGTTGTTTTCATCATTGTTATTGTTATTCTTGTCGTTGTTGTTGTTGTTGTCGTCGTCGTTGTTGTCGCCCTTGTCGTTGTTGTAGTTGTCGTCGTCGTTGTTGTCGCTCTTGTCGTTGTTGTCTCTGTTGTCGCCGTCGTTGTTGTTGTTGTCGGTGTTGTCGTTGTTCTCGTAATTGTCGTTGTTGTTGTTGGTGGTGGTGTTGTTGTTGTTGTTGTCGTTGCTGTCATTGTTCTCGATGTTGTTGTTATTGTTGTTGTCCCTTCCCCCCTGTGACTATTTAAAGTCCTAGGGCAGAAATTGAAACGAAAGGCGTGGGAGTCAACGAGGCGCATTAAAAATCAGAAATGATGGCGCCTAGATTTTCGGGATGACAGGATAAGTCAAAAGATCGGTTGGAAATGACGTCATCGAGATCCCTGGAATAATGGGGAAGATGACATCACCAATAAAAGACCTCGCGATTCAGGCGAATCATGAAGATTGGCGGCTTGTCACTCGTTGAAGGAGAAAGGTCGGAGATCATGTGTGAGTCGCCGTAGACGGGCATGAAAGTTTATTGGCGTGAATAAATTCAAGTCAATTTGGGGCCTAATGTTGGGGATATTACCCGCGGTATGACCCGCCCTATTGGGCCTCGTCAGGTGTAAGCCTATTCAACATTCATGATCAAGATAGGCCCTGGCCCAGGATCCGGAAGTTGCAAGGAGATCTTCAACGAAGAGCCGGCCGGACCCATGAGCATAGATGGCGGTTCAAGACCCTCGGAGAATATGAGTCGCCGTGGTCGTTTCCTTGCTTGGGAGACACGGTGGGTTAGAGATATGGTAGGCCGCGATTTGTAATATGGCCTAGACTCTTGTAAAACCTAGGACCCCGACATGTATATAAAGCCGAGTCCCTAGGGTAGATAGGGTCAATTTACAATCCATCGAGACCTAGGTCAGGCAAGTTACGCCCTCCTTTTAATCGATTCCACCATTAATACACACAAAGCAGGACGTAGGCTTTTACCTCCATCGGAGGGGCAGAACCTGGGTAAACCCGAGTCTAGCTTCCACTCAACCCCTTTGAGTCGCCACCAAGGTGCAATGGCTCCACCACTAACTCCTTTCACAAGGACATCTGCAATCACAAAACCACCACAGGTGGTGTAGGTGTTGTTGTTGTTGTTGTTGTTGTGGTTGTTGTTGTTGTTGGTGGTGGTGGTGTTGTTGCTGTTGTTGTTGTTGTTATGGTTCAAGTTGGTGAGGTTGGTGTTGTTCTTGTTGTTGTTGTTGTGGTGGTGGTTCTAGTTGGTGAGGTTGTTGTTGTTGTTGTTGTTGTCGTTGTCCTCGTGGTCGTCGTTGTCGTCGTCATCATCATTGTCATCGTCATCGTCGTTGTCGTTGTTGTCATCCTCCTCGTCCTCGTCCTCATCGTTGTTGTTGTTATCGTCATCATCTTCATCGTTGTCGTTGTCCCCGTTGTTGTCGTTGTTATCATCGTTGTCGTCGTCGTCGTTGTTGTTATTGTCGTCATCATCGTCGTCATCGTTGTCGCTGTTGTTGTCGTTGTTATCTTCATTGTCGTAGTTGTCGTCGTTGTCGTCATCGTCGACGTCATCGTCATTGTTGTTATTGTTGTTGTTGTCGTTGTTGTTGTCATTGTTGTTGTTGTTGTTGTTGTTGTTGTCGTCGTTGTTGTTGTTGTTGTCATTGAAGTCGTTATTCTTGTTCTCGGTATACTGCCATCAGGGGTGTTGCCGATGCCCGTGCACAAGTCTGTGGCACAAGGGACCCCAGTGTCTAGTGCGCCGACAGGAGCCACCGGGCAAGGCGTTGCTGGTCTAGGCCCAAAGTAGTGCATGGCCTTCCTCAGTAGGGGACTCTGTAGCTTTGGAGCCGTTGCGGGTCACCCTTCCCCACCTCGAGCATCAAACACGCGATGTGGAGAAGTGCGCGCACAATAGCCTCCCCACCTCCTGACGCGTTACTGGCACGCGTGAAGCATGCGCAGTAAAGGTCACGCATGTGGCGTTTGTGGCCATAATGGTCGTAGTCATGGCAGGGTCCGCCCCCGCATGCATTGGTGCAGCAAGACAGTTTCCTGTTCACCCGTTATCATGGGTGAGTGGGAGAGAGGGGCGGCGGTTTCTGGAGTGAGGGAAGCTCGCCCCCCGCGCCTCGCCCTATAAATTAGGGAGTTTGCGAGGGGGTTTCGCTCATCCATCAGCTCCTCGAACATCCTCCACCCCTACAGATGCAACCTAGGGGTGGTGGATGTTCCAGGAGCTAATGGATGAGAAAAAACCCCGCGCAAACTCCCTAATTTATAGGGGAGGCACAGGGGGCGAGCTTCCCTCACTCCAGAAATCGCCGCCCCTCTCTCCCAATCACCCATGATCACGGGCGAACAAGGAACCGCCCTGCTCCACCAATGCATGCGGGGGCGGGCCCTGCCACGACTACGACCATTATGGCCACGAACACCACTTGCCTGACCATTACTGCGCACACATCGCGCATGGCAGTAACGCGTTGGTAGGTGGGGAGGCTACTATGCGCACACTTCTCCATATCACGTGTTTGATGCTCGACGTGGGGAAGGGCCGCCCGCAACGGCTCCAAAGCTATAGAGTCCCCTGCTGACAAAGGCCATGCACTACCTTGGGCCTAGCCCAGCAACGCCCCGCGTGCGTGCGTGGCCCAGGCCCGGGGGCTCTTGTCGCCGCGCTAGAGACTGGGGTCCCTTGTGCCACATACTTGTGCACGGGCATCGGCGACGCCCCTGATGACAGTGTACCGGGAAGAGTAGCAGAAAGGTAGTACAAGACACGCCGAGGCCACGCCCTTCCCTCACTACGAGGGCCGTGGAGTAAAAGGGCTCCAGACGCAAGGCCCCAGCAAGCACTCCTTGCCGGGAAGGTTCCAAGGCCCCAGCAAGTCCGCTTCGCCGGGAAGACTACCCGAATAATAGCAAGACCCCGACAAGTTTCCCTTGTCGGGAAGGCTCACACAGACTGTCGATGCCCCTCCCGCAAGCCCTCCTTGCTCGGAAAGTGTTCAAGGCCCCCGGCAAGCCCTCCTTGCCGGGGAGGTGACCGAGTCACCCGATGGAGGCTCAGGCCAGCAAGCCCCTGTTCGCTCGCCAGCTGTCCACACCAGTTTCTACCACAATCCGACCACTCCAGCACATCCCTGGTGTGCCATCACAAGGTACATGTGTCGATTCACTTGGGTACGTGTCGCAATCATCTTGCGGCAGGTCAGGGGTCAGACAAGGCATTTACTACCCCTTAAGCCACCAATGAAGTAAAGCGGTGACCATTGTTCACTGTGCATCCTGTGAGCACACTGTTGGTGACCCCTTTGCCTATAAAAGGAGGCTCAAAGCTCATTCTTAGGGGTTGAACTATTTGGGGATCAGAGACTCCCTAATCACCTACTAAGTTACTGTAGCAAAACCACCCGAAAGTAAGCACACAATACAAACTAAGCAGGAGTAGGGTTTTACGCGTCAACCAGCCCGAACCTGGGTGAAAAGGACCTTGCCGGTGTTGATCGCTAGTTCCGCTCTCGATGCCATACCTCTCTCTCCCCACCAAACGATCAAGGGACTCCTCGAGCTTCCCATAGGTTTTGGTTTTTCCCGACAGTCGGGAAGGGATCCCACAGCGGCCAATTTTAAAGGGGGACATGGGAACATGCGCCTCTGCCCAAAGGTGGTCTTCGCGTGAAAAGTACTTGCCCGCGCTACAGGGATGGGTCCGAGGATGACATATTCCCTACTGGCGCGCGGCGCGTCTTCGATGCCTTTGGAACCCTCGTACGCTCCCACCTCCTTTGCAGTAAAGGGAAAACTGGCTCGTCCTGCCATCTGCTGCTCGCCTGTCCTTTCCTCGCGTCACCCTTGACTCCTGAGGCCCGACCTTGCGTCGGAATGTCCGCCGCTTCGGAGGGTCCTGAGGAGGTCCCCGGCGGCTCCTGATGCTTCTCCTCCTACCGAGGCTTGGCCTCTCGTGTGGGCCTTCCCGGGTGACGTCGCACTAGTTGATCTTGGGTTGGTGAAGCGGACCGTCCCTGGGCCGCAAGCAGGCACGTCTGGGTTCCCCCATTCCCAGAATGCCGACAGTAGCCCCAGGGCACAAGGCGCGCCTGGGTTGGCTTCTTGGCGGATCCTTGAGGGTGGCCCGAAGCATCGCGGGGCCTAAACACCTGTGGGCCAGGCCTTTAAAACGGCGAGCCCGTCCTCTTCGCGCAGCATCTCCTAACCTGCGTCTGCCGTCCGTCTCCGCCCCCTATTCATTCCGCCACGGGCTCTTCCTATAGTCGATCCAGCCGCTGGTTCTTCCTCTGACCCACGCGCGTCACGTCGTTGTTGCCTTGTTCTCTCCGTCATGCCTCAGGAAGGGGGAAAATGTGGAGGCTCATGGGGCCCGACCGTCCCAGCGGCGCCCTGGCCCGCGCTGGAACGGTCAACGGTGGTGAACCTCGAGGTGTTGAAGAAGGTTCAGTTGCTAGTTGCTACTGACTCAATGAGTGGGGGGCCACCCAGATCTGGCCGGGCTCATGGCCTCGGAGGTAGAGGGTGTCCCCCGCGGTTCCTCTTCGTTTCCACGCCCTCATTTCTATCGTACTGCCGCCATTCTCGGGCTTCATTAATGTAGTGCTTCCGCATTACCAGATCCATGTGCTCCACGTTAACCCCCGTTCTTTGGTCCTCCTCTCTACCTTCGCGTTCTCGTGCGAGGCTTTTGTTGGCGTTACTCCTTCTATGGCATTGCTCCGCCATTTCTTCTCCCTTGAGTTGATCTCCGAGGTGAAGTGCTCCGGGTGCGCGTCCTTGAGAACTGTCGATGCAATAGCCCCTGGGTCCTATACGCTGAGCTCCTCCCCAAAGCGGAATGGTTCCGGCGGCAGTGGGTGCAGGTTGAGGCTGCCGAGGACGGAGCTCTGTTCCAACCTCCACCGACACCCGCGACACCGAACCGGGGGTGGGAGCACGAAGAGCTTAGTGACCCCCGGCTCGCGCCGGTCCTGATCCAGCTGGAAAAGCTGAGGCGTGTGGGGGGTGACGATGGCGATGGTGGTGCGTGAGTTTATCTGTCGACGGATTGCTCCCCTCCAGCGCAACTCCCGCACCATGTGGGCCTACACAGGGCCCAGCGGCTCGATGACGATCCAAGTCATCCTCTTTTCCCCTCATCTCTTGTGTGAGCTGCTTCGCCGGCTGACCGGCGGCAATCCTGAAGAGCTTCCCGTGAAGCTGTATAGCTTCAAGCCCCCGGGAGCTCTTGCCGAGGAGATGCCGCTCTTTGATGAATGGGGGCTCTTTCCTGAGAGGGAAAGGCGTTCCCCGGAGGCCGCTCCCCCCCGGGGTTCGGCCCCCCGAAGACACTGGTTGTGCGGTTACAACCATGACTAAGGTGGGCGGTGCGCCGCCGCCCGTCCTCCCGCCTCTAGCTTCGCGTCAAGCCGGGGTTGGTGGTGGTGATCAGTCGACTGTGGAAAGCGCTGCCCCCACTTCCGAGCCTCGCTCGAGGGCCGCCGAGTCCCCCCATGGGTCCCCCAGCCGGTTCGAAGAGGAGGCTGCTCGAGGGCAGCCGCCCCCTGCGCGAGGGCCTCCGGCAAGGAAGAAGTGGATGGCCATTGACGAGTAAGCACCTATGTTCCACCTCGTCCTCCCTTTATGCGGCTATGTTCTAAACGCTTGTTCTTCAGGTTTCCCTTCAGCGGCCGTGCAGGGGATGAGCGCCGCCTGCTCTCGAGGTCGCCGGGCATCCCGAGGCCTCTTCTCTCGCAATCCACGGGGCTCGATCTGTTGAGCCCCATGCACGTGAACCCCCCGTGGACTTCTTGGGTTGCGGCCTCCGGTACTTTGGCGGCATGCCTATCCCCTCGCTTGTGGCCCTTCATGGGCCATGCCACGCCTTCCCCTTGGACCCCTCCAGCATGGAGATGAGGGGAACCGTGGGGCGCTCAATGCTGACGAAACGGCCACACGGGAGCCCGCAGCCCCCGGGCATGGACTCCGGCCGGGTGATTCCTTACGCGCTTTTCCTGCTCGCTGTATGGGAGGCGAGAACCCCTGCTGGCTTCCGGAGCCTGTCTCGGCTTCGTCTGCCGCACCATGGGGCTTGCTCCGCACTGCGACGGACGCGCTTCAACGTCTGGGGCGGGGATTGCGAGTCATGAAGCCCGCCGGGAAGGTGAGTGCCAGTACCTTCCGTCGGGGTGGCGCCAGCTTGAGGTCGTCGTGGACCTCGGCCACCTGCAGCTGGAGGGCGCTCGCGCAGAGACATAGGCATCCCTCGCTGTAGCGGTAGAAGCCCGCGAGCGCACTCTCGCTGAGGCTCATGAGGCTGATTGTCGGCGTAGGGCCTTCGAAGACCGCCACAGGGAGCTTTGCGCCCTCATCGCCCGTCTTGAAGAGCAAGCACCGCCGAGGGCCTCCCTGGGGCCCGCCGGCGGAGTCCTTCCACTCCGGTCCTCGAGCATCCGCTGACTTGCTGGTGCTTGTAGAGGAGCATGAGCATTTGGAGATGAGGGAGCGCTAGTTGTCGCTTGGTGACGAATCCCTTGCCTGTCGTGAAGCGAAGCTTCAGGAGGAGATAGACAAGTGGGTGGCGGAGGCTCGACGTTCCCTTCACTCAATTATCGTGCGAAGTTGAGGCTCCAAGAGTCCCGATTCCACAAGCGTCCTGGCTGCCTGCAAGACTAAGTCATTGCCCTCTAGAAAAGGTTGGATCAGGAAGTGGAAAGCTGACAGGACACGCTGGACGCACAGGCCACTACCGAGCGTAAACTGTTTAATATCTGCAAACAAGTGAAAGGCGCGGCTTCCGTGGTTGGAGAGGCTTCTGAAGAGGCAGCCCACGCTCGCAGCCTTCAACCTGAGCGCTCCAGGTTGTTCCTGTCCCTCGAGCGGAGGGCTTCCCATGCTTTGAGCAACATCTGTGGAAAAGGCATCTCCGGTCCTGTCACGGCCAAGATGCGACCCTATCCTTAATTTGGCACGAGGGCCTCGCCACGGATAGAGGCGCATCTCGTCATTTCACAAGAATGGATATCGGTACAAGTACATGTACTGAAAAGATTAGATATATAAAGAATTGGCTTACTCTCGCCACAAGCTACATCAGAGTCACAACAGTTCAATACATAATCATCATGAATAAGAGTAGGGTCCGACTACGGACGAAAAGAAATGAGAAAAGAAGAACGACGTCCATCCTTGCTATCCCAGGCTGCCGGCCTGGAACCCATCCTAGAACGATGAACAAGAAGAAGAAGAAGCAACTCCAAATGAACAATCAACGCGCTCGCATCAAATAACCTTTACCTGTACCTGCAACTCGTGTTGTAGAAATCTGTGAGCCACAGGGGACTCAATAATCTCATTTCCAAAGGTATCAAGACTAGCAAAGCTTAATGGGTGAGCTAGGGTTAAGTGGTGAGGTTGCAGCAGTGGCTAAGCATATATTTGGTGGCTAATCTTACGAGTAAAAGAATAAGAGGGGGAAGATCTAAGCATAACGGACGTGAACTACTGATGATCAAATGAATGATCCTGAACACCTACCTACGTGTTACGCCCAAGATGCGACCCTATCCTTAATATGGCACGAAGGCCTCGTCAGGGATAGAAGCGCATCTCGTCGTGTCGCAAGAATGGATATCGGTACAAGTACATGTACTGAAAAGAAGAGACATATGTATATATAATTGGCTTACCCTCGCCACAAGCTACATCAGAGTCACAACAGTACAGTACATATTCATCAAGAGTAAGAGCAGGGTCCGACTACGGACGAAAACAAACGACAAAAGAAGAACGACGTCCATCCTTGCTATCCCAGGTTGACGGTGTGGAACCCATCCTAGATCGATGAAGAAGAAGAAGAAGAAGAAGATGCAACTCCAAATGAACAATCAACGCGCTCATGTAACCTTTACCTGTACCTGCAACTGGTGTTGTAGTAATCTGTGAGCCACAGGGGACTCAGCAATCTCATTTCCAAAGGTACCAAGACTACCAACGCTTAATGGGTGAGGCATGGTTAAGTGGTGAGGTTGTAGCAACGGCTAAGCATATATTTGGTGGCTAAACTTACGAGTACAAGAAAACAAAGAGGGGGAGCATCTACGCATAGCGGACGTGAACTACAGTTGATCAAATGAATGATCCTAAACACCTACCTACGTCAGATATAAACCCACTGTGTCCTCGATCGGAGAAGGAACTCACGAAAGAGATAGTCACGGTTCCGCACACAGTTGGCAAGTTTTAATTAAGTTAACTTAAAGTTATCTAGAACCAGTGTTAAACAAAGCTTCCACGTTGCCACATAACCGCGGGCACGCCTTTCCGAAAAGATTTAACCCTGCAGGGGTGCTCCAACTAGTCCATCACAAATTACCACAAAGCTGCATAGAAATCCTCAATCACGAAGCTCGCGATCTCGTCGGATTCCCTAGTGGAAAACCTCAACTCTAAGATTACCCAAAGCATCACCGGAATCCCGATGCACAAGATATCTCGTCAAAGGTACAACTAATCCAGCAAGGCCGCCCGACGTGTCGACGAACCCGATAGGAGTTGCGTACCTCGTTCTCAGGACACGACGGATGGGTCACAGTAGGAAAAACCAAACCTCGGTTTGCCCCTCGGTGGCCCCGTAGTCTGCCAATTTGGACCAACACTCTTGAGGAGCACTGGCCCGGGGGTTGATTAAATTTCCTCGGGTTAATTACTCCCTATGCAGTTCATTAGTTATTAGGCAAATATAGTACCAAAGTTCGGCCTTGCCAGACCAGCTTTAATCTAAAACGAATTATCAAGGGGGTCCCCATAACAACCCCCATCGTGTTAGGAGCGCTCGTTTATGGAACATAACACCGGTAGCCGAAACTAAGGGGGCAAAGGTGGAATAAAACACCAGGCTAGAAAGGCCGAGCCTTCCACCTTTTACCAAGTATATAGGTCCATTAAATTAAATAGCATTAATATGGTGATAAGACAAGGAACCCATGTTATCACATGGAAGCATCTGCACCTGCAACTAGCAACGCTAACAACAAGGTTAAGCAAGCAGTGACATAGCCAATCATTGGTTTGCTAGGTCGAATAGGTTGAAGGTTATCATGGCATTGTTGAGAGGATGATATTTAACATGTGGTAGGCAACAAGACATAATCGATAGAAACTATAACACTTGCAGGGCAATGATAGTAATGGTATCTGGGGAAATGGTCGTCTTGCCTGAGATCCCGCTTGGAAGGAGAACAACTCGAAGAAGTCGGCGAACCAATGTAGTCGAATGGGTCCTCACATTCCGACACGCTTGTGGAACTCTATCGAGACGGAGCAAACCGGAAACATACATCAACACAGATGTTCACCACACGATGCACAACATGATGCACAACCTAATATGATGCATGATCAGTTCAATGATGCAAGGGAAGGCATGGCAATTCACCTCACGTAGACACTACACATTAAATGAAGCTCGATATATCGACGAAACTCCACGTTTAATTATTAGTTCACTCCCGTTAATTTACACGGCAATATTAAATGTTGTTAACATGGAAAGGGGTGAAGCGATGATTCTACCTGGCATCCTAGACGGTTAACACGCGGAGCATAGAACGGAGCTACGACACAAGAACATGCATCACAAGATAACATGCCATGAATGCGACATGCATGCGAGTTACAACATCACGGCAAGAAGGGCCATGAATGCGAGCGAGAGGGAGCCATGGCGGCAAACCGGAAACGATGCCACGGCAACGTTCCTATCACGACAACTCGTCGAGATACAGTGCCAACGAATAGGGAGCGCGTGCGGGAACGGTAAATAAAGAATGGGGTGATCCCGGTTACCGGGTTCCCATGTGTCGAGGCACAACAAAAGAAGTACACGTGCAACGGGCAACATACGGTGCAAACATACATACAACTCATACATCACATGCACACAACATACATACAACTCATACATCACATGCACACAGTCACGACAATGTTTCATCGGTATACCTTCGAAGCGTGCATATCGGAGCGGTCCGGTCCGGTGAAGGAGAACAACGATCGTCGTGGAAGTCGAGGTGCTCGGTCTCGTCGACGGTAGTCGTTCGCTCGGCGTCGTGGTTCATGATCTCCGGCAATGGAAGTCGAACTCCTTTCCATGGTCGTCGAGGATGTCGTGGTAGTAGTGGTACTCGTGAACTTGTCGGGCCACGGTGGCGGGGATGGCGCACGCGGTCTTCGGCGACGGCAATCAGCAACAGCAGCAACAGCTAGCAACTAACATCTAACGGCAAGCTACGACAAGCAACCACAAGCAGCAACAGCTAATGGCATGCCATCTAACAGCAGCAATGGCGCAGGCTTGCAAAGCTACAACATCTACTATCGGCTAGCAGCCACAGTAAGTAATCAACTAGCAACAGCAGCAAGGCAGCAGCAAGCACTACGCTACTTAGCAGCAGCTCACAAGCCATGGCACGCAGCAGCGAGGCAGGCAACAGCAGCAGCTAGCTAGCAGTAAGCAACACCATCTAGCAACCGCTAGAGCATCGGCCAGCGGCACGTGCACATGCGGTAGCAAGCAGTAACATGCATCAGCCACGCATCTACAGCGAGCGACAGCTACAACGAAACGGCACGCAGCAACACGACAGCTACAGAACCAACGGCACAGGCAACAACATAGCAAGCAAAAAACGGCAAGCAGCAGCAAAACGGCATCGCGACGCGGGGGGATCGGCAGTAGCAGGCGCTATGAGGAGGAGGAGACCGGGCCTTGGAACATAACACCGGTACCCGATGTTGGGCCTTGCCAGACCAGCTTTAATCTAAAACGAATTGTCAAGGGGGTCCCCATAACAACCCCGATCGTGTTAGGAGCGCTCAAATATGGAACATAACACCGGTAGCCGAAACTAAGGGGGCAAAAGTGGAAGAAAACAGCAGGCTAGAAAGGCCGAGCCTTCCAACTTTTACCAAGTATATAGGTGCACTAAGTTAAATAGCATTTAAAATGGTGATATAACAAGGAACCCATGTTTTCACATGAAAGCAACTGCACCTGCAACTAGCAACGCTAACACGTGGTTAAGCAAGCGGTAACACAGCCAATCAATGGTTTGCCAGGTTGAACAGGTTGAAGGTTTTCATGGCATTGTTGAGAGGCTGGTATTTAACATGTGTTAGGCAACGAGACATAATCGATAGAAGCGATAAAACTAGCAAGGGAATGATAGTAATGGTATCTAGGGAAATGGCCATCTTGCCTGAGATCCCGCTTGGAAGAAGAATGACTCCGTGAAGCAGACGAACCGATGTAGTCGAACGGGTCCTCACAATCCGACAGGCTTGCGGAACTCTATCGAGACGAAGCAAACCGGAAACAAGAATCAACACACGATACTCACCACGGCATATGCACGACAAGATGCAATCCACATATGATGCATGAGCAGTTGAATACATGCAAGTCACGGCATGACAATTCACACAAACAATTCACACAAGTTCAATATGCAACGAGTTGCATATTGATGAAACTCCACATGGGGGTTATTTAGTTCTATTCCGATTAGGTACTCCACAATATTAAATGTGGTTACACATGGCAAGAGGTGAAGCGTAATTAAACTACCTATCTAGGCATTTTAAACGAGGTCGGAAATGACATATAGCATCTCCAAAGCGACCTCACATGTTAATTTACAATTCTGTCCAGATGTGAACTAACACGTTTAAATACTAGTTAAACAGCAAAACAAATAGGGTCACGTGATTCTACGCGTCGTTACACGCAATTTACACATAGAGAACATCTCCAACGGAGCTACAGATCAAAAGATACGGACACCACAAGATATGATGACATGAATGCAATATGTGTGCAACGGCGGTCATGAGCACTTCAAAACATACAACCAACAAGATAACATGAAACTACACGAGATTCTAAGAAAGCTTCATATAGGACAGGATCAAATAGGAGCTACGGTTCAACAACTACGAGCAAAACAAGATATCACTACAATCTGCCAAAATCAGCCACATAGCATTTTCTACACCCCACAACTACGAGCTACTCAAATCCAAAATACTCAACCAAGACATGACACGATAGAGGGCAAGCAGCACTACAACATACATCTAATAACAACTAGCATGGAAGCATGGATCACTAGGAAAAGAATTCACAAAATGGCTTCTCACACACAGTTTCAGACTTAGTGAAAATAACAGTTTATGAAACTGAACTTTAAGCTACAGGACTCCAAATGGCATGAAAATTCATAGTATGCTAGAGAATCCCAAAGTATACAACTAACTCCATTGCACCAACCTCAAAAGAGCTACACATCAAATGATAAACTCATGCAAAGATAACAACAAAATATAAGAGATTCAGACTTAGAAATATTTCAGCATATCTAAAACAACACTATTTCCTAGCAAGTAAATATCAAGCAAACCACAACTAAACATGGATTTCTATTGTAACCAAAATTACCAGGGGCTAGACTAAACATCCAAGGGAAAAACTCTAATTGACAACTACCTCATAACACGCACGGAATAAATCCTACGAAATAAACAAGAGGGTAACATGGGAAAATATCACGCGAACTAATTTCCTCAAAAGCTAAAACTAAATACACATTTAAATCGTATGGATTTTCTACCGCGAAAACATATATAACATGAGGGGTTGCAAAATAAAAACAACCCCACACGTATATGCGGGAATATGTCCCAAACGCAAAAATATAAACTAGCTATGGAACCCTGCATGCAAAAATACCAACGACTACTATAAAATACATGGCAAAGGGGTTCCTAAAACATGAACATTTTATCTACGACATTCGAGCAAACCGGACACGCGCGAAAGAAATAAATACGGAACGAATCCTATTGGGACATCATGTAAAACTATGCGTTAGGCACGTCAAACTACTTCAAACAATTATGCAAGTTGTAAAATCGTATTCTACGCGTGATTCTACACAAAAACCATATCTAATTCATCGCGATCCGACTTAAGGAATAAAAGATACGGACGTTCTAAATATACGTTTATTTTTCTGGAATTTACATAATTCCGAAAATTAACCTAAATTAACTAACGGGCCGACTCGTGTGTGCTGTTTAGCTAAACAGTGCATGGGCGAAATTATAGGGCTCGGGGGCTGCTCACCTTAGCAGGCCTCGGCCTAGTTGGTGCGCTGCTGGGTCGAAGGAGGCCTCGGGTGGAGCTGGGCCACACAAGTCTCGGGTGATCAGTGGCGAGGCACGCACTGGCCCAACTGGGCGACCGCGAGCGAGCCCTCGTGCTCGTCCCCTCCCGAGACAGAACGAGTGGCGGCGGCAGCTCTCAGGCGGCGAGACGAGGCACGACCGGCAAGGGACTCCGGGACGGCGAAGGGGCGGCGGATCCGGGCGCAGCCTCCCCGGGATCTGGCCGGAGACTGGGCCGGCGGCCGGTGGAAGACGCCATGGCGGCGGGCTGGCGAGCAAAGGCAGAGACGGGGGCGAGGCACCGGCGTGGCGGCGCTGTAGGCGGCGAACGGCGGCGAGGTTCCCGCTATCGCCCGGAGGGAGGCGGCGGCGGCAACCCAGGCAGGCGGCGAGGAAGCTGGAGGCGCGGGGCACTGGCACAGGCGGCGGGGCATGCCATGGTGCTCGGGATGAGCTCGGGCAGGGAGAGGAGTCGGCGGCGGCGGCGCCTGCCAGATGGGCTTGCACGGGACCGATCTGGGCCTGGCTGGCCCGACGGGTGCGCAGAGGAGGGAGGGAGGAGAGATAGAGTGGTGTTGTCTAAAAATGGCATGGGAGGTCCTATGTATAGGCAAAGGGGGGCGAAATTTCAACCCGGATCCAATTGCGCGGTCGGATACGAATAATTCCGAACGCGAGACAGACGAGTGGTTGTGTAGAGTATGTATCCGGAGACGAGAGGGAAAACGGGCGACCTGGCAACGCAAATTAAAATATCGAAAAACGTCCGACGATAGACCGAATACGGTGCCGCTACAGTCGACCGTTCGGATACCACACGGACTCCGATTGCGATGAAACTTGACAGGCGGCCTACCTATATTAAATTAAGACCGCACGTCAAATCTCAACCCAATTAGAGAAAGTTGTATACACACTTTTAAAAACAAGATTTGAACGATGCCGCGGGCGCGTGCGTGTGTGGTCGGGCTCGAAACGGACAACGATGAGAACCGGCAACTAACAACGTATGCAAGTATGAAAACTGGCGGCAACGGGATGCCAGTGCAATGTTGATGATGGGCATGATGCAATGATGATGCGACAAATAAAATAACCACACGACGAAAACGGAATAGAAGGGGGGAATCTTCTGAAACGTCGGCATCAGGCTGTCACAACTCTCCTAGACTACAAAAGGATCTCGCCCCGAGATCCAAGAATGAAAGGGGAAGAGGACGAGAAAGAACAAGAGGTAAAAATTAATTGCTTCTTTGACAAACGAGCGAAACCAACGATCCTTGAAGGTTGCAAAGAGATGAGGAATGATAAGAGAAACAAGCAAGAATTCATGGAAAATTTCGGCATCGCTTCGGTAGGAAAAGGGGACAAAAAATTCGATAAGACGGTAGAATTAGACAATATTCATAACAAACAACTAAACAGAACAAGGGAACACCAAGATCTTGATAGAACAACATGGTTGAACCAAAACAGCAACATGACATTGCCTCCGGAACAAGGGAATAAAACTAGATCATTGGGAACAAAGAAACAATAAGAGAATGACTACTACTATCACGAGAATCTTGAAGAACTGGTGAGAATGGATTGAAACCTTGATGAACCACCATGAAAGACCTCCGTATACAAATGAATGATGCAAAGATATGATGGTAGAAACGAATAAGATTATGACCTTGCCAAGATTTAGATGGAGCCTCACAAAGAGATACTAAAAGAACTTGGAATTCCGGAAAAGAAAGATAAGCACTTGAGAAAAGAATTGATATCATGAGCTAGTCCGGAAGAAGAATTGAAAACACTATGAACAAGAATAAGAATTGTGGTATTCTCGTCCTTCATCAAATTAAATTGATGACAAGCAACGTATTTAGCGTACAACTTATTCCTCTTGAAGAATCTTGAAGAGACAAAGAGATAAGCACCACTTGAAGCATAATTGAAGGAAGCACCGGTAAGAATTCACAATTTAATGGGAACACCAGGAATTAATGGAGATACATGAGAATGAAGAGAACACGAGCCACCTGAGAGAAAACTTGAACAAGGCACCAGAATAATAGAGAGACGAACGAAGAGACAACAATTGAGAAGAATTGAGGATCAAAGGTGAAAGCCGAGAACGAAGAATCTTTTGAAATGGTGGCCTTCGGAGGATTGAGAATGAAAACAACACAGAAATGCACCGGATAGCAGGAAATAGATTACTCATGATTGGGAACAAATCAAGATGATGGCACAAAGCTGAAATGATGAATTTCTAAGAGAATGAACCAAGATTTCAGAGAAACACTCCTTCGAATTGCAAGCTGAGAATAATGACGAGAAACAACACCACAAATAACTAAGACACTCCGGAATAAAGAATAATGCAAGGTTGAGCCAAATATGAGAATTAATTCGAATAGGCCTTGGAGAAGGGATATGACTGATGAAATCATACTTACGTCATGGTTTAAAGCATAGAAATCTTCGGTTGAAAAAGAATTAACATGACGACTCCGGTTGACAAGAATTGATAAGACAATTGATTAAGCAAAAGGATTAGCACTCTCACATGAATATGAGAACACTGCTTGGAAAAGATATGAATTCACCACTTGACATTGAAGCAACTTGAATTATCATATTCCAACAAATCAAAGGGACTCCGGGGACGGCGAAGGGGCGGCGGATCCGGGCGCAGCCATCCCTGGATCTGGCCAGAGACTGGGCCGGCGGCCGATGGAAGACGCTATCGCGGCGGGCTGGCGAGCAAGGCACAGGCAGGGGCGAGGCACCGGCGTGGCGACGCTGCACGCGGCGAACGATGGCGAGGATCCGGCTGGCGCCCGGAGGGAGGCGGCCTCGGCGACCCGGGCATGCGGCGAGGAAGCTGGAGGCGCTGGGCACCGGCGCAGGTGGCGAGGCACGCCATGGTGCTCGACACGAGCTCGGGCAGGGAGAGGAGCCGGCAGTGGCGGCTGCCAGATGGGCTTGGCCGGGCCCGGCGGCTGCGCAGGGGAGGGAGGAGAGAGAGAGTGGTTTAGGGTTAGGGTTAGGCACTGTTTTCGAGGTGGAGAGTGAGGGCTGTCTAAAAATGGCATGGGAGGTCCTATTTATAGGATAAAAGGGGGGCTAGGTTTAGCATAATTTCGACCCGGATCCAACCGCGCGGTCGGATTCGAATAATTCCGAACGCGGGATGGACGAGTGGCTATGTAGAGTATGTATCCGCAGACGAGAGGGAAAACGGGCGACCCGGCAACGCGAATTAAAATATCGAAAGACGTCCCACGATAGACCAAAAACGGTGCCGCTACGCTTGACCGTACGGGTACCAGACGGACTCCGATTGCAACGAAACTTGACACGCGGCCTACCTATATTAAAATAAAATCTCAACCCAACCAGAGAAAGTTTTGTACACAGTTTTAAAAACAAGATTTGAACTATGCCGCGGGCGCGTGCGTGTGTGGTCGGGCTAAGAGCGGACAACGACGAGAACTGACAACTAACAACGGGTGCAAGTTTGAAAACTGGCGGCAACGGGATGCCGATGCAATGCTGATGATGCGCATGATGCGATGATGATGCGACAAATAAAAATAACCACACGACGAAAACGGAATAGAAAGGGGGGATGTTTTGGAACGTCGGCATTGAGTTGTCATAGGTCCCCTGATTGCCGATGACTCCAGGTGCTTGGGCTTTTTCCACCGCGTCGTGGAGCATCTCGTGGCGGGCGCCGAGAAGGACCTTGCGCTTGCGCAGGAGAAGAGCCGCAACCTTTTGGGTCAGGCCGCCTCGGACGTCTTCAGCCACCTCCTTCGCCTCGACCTCGAATTTGACTTTGCTTCGGTGCTGCATCCGGTGCCAGAGTAGATCCGAGCCCTGGCCGAATGGGTCGAGGTTCATGTGGAAGACCTGGTGACAAGGCTGGCTCTAGAGGGCCGCGGTGTGGGCTCTCATGACGACGTGTCCTTATGATTCACAACCTCGTCCTCGTGATAGTTCCATGTGTTAAGTTTAACAACAACTAGGTCGTGTCTGGTGGGTACCTTTTAACGTTTTCCCTCATGACGAGGAATGTGCGACGCTTCCATACTAGCCGCGACTGTTCCCAGCCTGTGATGTCGCCATGCTGATGATTTGTCCTGCGAGTGTGGGATCGTTCGTGGTGTATCCTTCCTGCTTTTGGGGCGGTTTGAGGACCCTTTCGGCACTCTATGTCTGCAGGTCCCAGTCCGGCGCATTTCCCTGTCGCCGTGTGGTGCAACCCGTAACCAAGGTTTCTCCTCACAAGGCCTCCCCGGCGCCCTCAAGGGGCGAGTGGCATTGTGACCAGTGAGGCCCCTCAGGCATGCTACTCATGAGCCCCTTTTGACACTCAAGCCGCACTACGTCGTCAGGCCCCAGTCCCGCACATTTCCTTGCCGCCGTGGAGCTCGCGCCGCCGCCGCCGCCGACGACAACAACAATAACAACAACAACAACAACAACAACAACAACAACAACAACAACAACAACAACAACAACAACAACAACAACAACAAGATCAACAACAACAACTACGACGACGAGGACGACGACGACGACGATGACGACGACGACGACGACTGCAACAACAACGACAATGACGAGAACAACCACAACAACGAGAACAACAACAACGGCAACAACAACAACATCAACAACAAAAACAACAACAACAACAACAACGACGACGACGATGACGACGTCGACGACGATAATGAAGACGACGATGGAAACAATTACAACGACAACAACAACGTATAAACAACAGCAACAACAACGAAGACAACGACGATGATGATGACGACGACGATGATGATGACAACAATAGCAAGAACAAGAAGAAGAAGAAGAAGAAGAAGAAGAAGATGAACAGCAACAACAACAACAACAACGAGGACGAGGATGAGGAAGAGGACAACGACGACCACGACGATGACGACAACAACGACGACGATGAGGACGACAACGACGACAATGACAACAACAACCACAACAACAAGAACCACCACCACCACCACCACCTGCACAACAACAACAACAACAACAACAACAACAACAACAACAACAACAACAATAACAACAACAACGACGACAACGACAACGACGACAACAACGACAATGACGAGAACAACGACTACAACGACAACAACAACAACAACGACAACAACAACAACAACAACGACAACAACAGCATCAACAACAACAACAACAACAACAACAACAACAACAACAACAACAACAATAACACAAACAACAACAACAACAACAACGACGACGACAAGGACAACAAAAAGAACAACGACAACAACAACAACAACCACAACGATGACTCGGACGATGACGACAACGACGACAACAACGACAATGACGATAATAACGACAACAACAGCGACAACGACGACGACGATGATGACGATGATAACAACAACAACGACGATGACGACAATGACGATAACAACGACAATAAGAGCAAGAACGACGACGACGAAAAGGATGACGATAACAACAACAAGGATGATGACGAGGCCGAGGAAGACAACAACGACGACAACAACGATGACGATGACAACGATGATGACGACGACAATGACGAACACGAGGACAACGACAACAACAACAACAACAAAAACAACGACAACAACACAACAACCTCACCAACTAGAACCACCACCACCACCACCACAACAACAACAACAACCTCACCAACGAGAACCACGACAGCAACAACAACAATAACCACAACAACAACAAGAACAACAACAGCAAGATCAACAACAACAACAACAACAACAACAACAACACCTGTCGTGGTTTTGTGATGGCAGATGTCCTCGTGAAAGGAGTTAGTGATGGAGCCATCGCACCTTGGTGGCGACTCAAAGGGGTTGAGTGGAAGCGAGACTCGGGTTTACCCAGGTTCGGCCCTCCAATGGAGGTAAAAGCCTACGTCC
>NC_058521.1:287203098-287215598 GCF_904849725.1 Hordeum vulgare subsp. vulgare | reverse complement strand
CAAGAACAATGACGATGATGACGACGATGACAACAACGACAATGATGAAAATAACGACAACAATAACAACAACAACAAACAACAACAACGACGACAAGAACAATGACGATGACGACGACGATCACAACAATGACAATGATGAGAATAACGACAACAACAACAAAAATAACAATAACAACAACAACAACGACGACGACGACGACAACAACAATGACAACAAAAACAACAACAAAAAAATAACGAGGACGAGGATGACTACAACAACAAGAACAACAAGAACAACAAGAAATACAACAACAACAACGAAGACGACGATGACGACGAAAGCAAGAACAAGAACAACAACAGCAACAACAACAATAACAACAATAACAACAACACCAACAACCACAACAACAACAACAACAACGACGACGACGAGAATGAAGACGACGACGAGAATGGAGACGATGACGACGATGACGACGACGACAACGACAACGATGACAACAACAACAACAACTCCAACACCAACAACAAGAACTACAACAACAACAACAACAAAGAGGATGACGACGATGTCGACTACAACGACGACGAGGACGACAACGATGACGACGACAACCACCAGCACCATCACGAAAACGACGATGGCAGCCACAACAACAACAACAGCCACAACAAGAACAACAACAAGACCAACAACAACGACGACGACGACGATGATGTCAACAAGGACAACAACAACAATAACAACGACGACGACAACTGTAACAACAACGACAAAAGCGACAACAATGACAACAACAACAACAACAACATCAACAAAAACAACAACAACAACAAGAACGACAACAACAGCAACAACAACGACGACGACGACGATTATGACAATGACGACAATGACCAGAAAAACAACAACAACATGAACGACGACAACAGCGACAACAACGACTACAACGACGTCAACGACAACAACAACAATAACTAAAACAACAACAACAACAACAACGACAACAACAACATCAACAACAACAAAGACAACAACAACAACAACTACACAAACAACAACAACAACAACAACAACAACAATAACAACAAAAACAACAACAACGATGATGACGACGACGAGCACCACCACCACTAAGACGACGACCACCACCACAACAACAACAACAGCCACAACAAAAACAACAACAACAACAACAACAACAACAACAACAACAACAACAAGAGCCACAACAACAACAAAGTAGCAACAACAACAACAACAACAACAACAACAACAACAACAACGACGACGACGAAGACGACGAAAACAACGACAACAACAGCAATAACAACAACAACAACAACAACGACAACAGTGACAACAACGACAAAACCGATAGCAACAACAACAACAACAACAACAAAAACGAACACGACGATGACGACGATGACGACAATAACAAATAAACAACAACAAACAACAACAACAACAACAACAACAACAACAACAACAACAAGGATGACGACCAGAACGACGACGACAATTACAACGACGACAACAACGACAATAACGACAAGAACGACAACAACGATAACAACAACAACAACGACGACAACAACGACAACAACAACAAAAACAAAAACAATGAATGCGACGACGACGACAACAACAACAACAAAAACAACAACAACGACAACAACAAGGACGATGACGACAACAACAATGACGACAACAACGACAATGACAAGAACAACGACAACAAAAACAACAAAAACAATGACAACAACAACAACAACGAAAACAACGATATCAACGACAACAACAACAACAACACCAACAGCGAAAACAAAGATAATAACGATATCAACGACAACAATAACAACAAAAACAACGAAGAGGATGATAACGATGACGACAACAACGACAATGATGTCCATGAGGATGACGACGACGACGACTACTACAACAACAACAACAACAACCATAAAGACGACGATGACAACGACAACAACAACGACAACGACGACAATGACGCGATCAACATGAAGAACGATAACAACAACAACAATGACAATAGCGACATTAACGACATCAGTGACAACAACGACAACAACAACAACAACAACAACGAAGGTGACGACGACGACGACAACAACAACAACATAAGAACAACAACAACAACAACAACGAAGATGACGACTACGACGACAACAACAACAACAACAACAACACCAACACAAACAACAACAACCACGATGACGACGACGACGATAGAGACGACAACAACGATAATGATGAGAACAACGACAACAATGACAATAACAACAACAACGACAAAAAGGACAACAACAACAAGAACAATAGAAAGAAGAATGACAACGACGACAATGACTCCAAGTACAACAACAACAACAAGAACAACAATAACGACAAAAACAACAGAAACAACAACAAGAACAATGATGACGACGACGATGTCAACAAGAACAATAAAGACGATGACAACGATGACGACAACAACAACAACAAAAACAACAACAACAACAACAAGAACACAGACGATGACGACGACGATGACAACAACGACAATGATGAGAATAACGACAAAAACAACAACAACAACAACAACAACGACGACATGTAACATCCCAATTTTCCTAATTGGTAATGTTTTACATTGTAGCTAAGCATCTATGCATATTGATGGAAATAAAACTTTAGCACGTGAATTTCTTTCGTCTTTTTGATTTTCATTTCAGTTTTTCCTCGCACGAGAAATGCCCGGAGAAAATACTCTCTTGCACGCAAGAGAGAGAGTGGAGGAAAATGACCCTCCAAAGTACGGGCATTTCTCAAATGTTGGAGCCAAGAAAATCCAAGGATCATTTGCAAAAATAATTGCAAAAAGAAATAAAGCAAACTTGGGAATTTCTGAAAAAAAACATTTTTTTAAGTTTTTATTTTTGCTTTGGAAAAATGTTATTCGGATAAAGAATATTTTTCTGATTATTTGGTATATAATACCCTATATTACATATTTTTATTTATTTCTTTTATTCGCTTTTGTTTTCTGTTTCAGAAAAGGATTTAAAAAAAAGGAAAGTTCAGCCGCCGCCTGAGCATTTATTAGGCCGTGGGCCGAATCCCACTGTCCCAGGGACTGGATCCCCTAGATCCCGGCCAACCGAGCCTTCCTTCCCCGCTCCCTCTCACTTCCCGCTGGGCCCCACTGGCCGATTTTTTTTCCTCCCGCGGCCACCCTTCTTCCTCCCCTTCCTTTCCTCTACCCGAGACCGAGCAGCACCAGGAGCACGGGATTTCTTCCCCGATTCTCTCCCCTCCTTCTTTAGCTCTCCCCTCTCATGGCCAATATAAGAGCCCACCCCCTAGCCGCCCCGTTCCCACCCTCGCCGCCACCCCGCCCCGTCCCCTCGCCGCCCGAGCCCACCTCGCCGGAGCAGCGAAGCTGCTGCCCTTAGGCCGCCTACTAGAGCAGCGCCCCGACTCCCTCACCGCCCCCGGAGCCCCTCCCTCGCCGGCAACCACCCCCTCGTCGGAGCTACTCCACAGCCAGCACGGTAGACTCTCCCCTCTCTGTTCCTCTATTCTTTCTTCGTTTTCTTTTTTTTAGCCATTAGATCTCTACTCAACGGTTTAGATTAGATCCTTAGGATAACCTTTCGGTTTAGATTAGAAAGACCGGCGGTTTTATTTCACTTATGTTTTAGCCAGCAAATTTTAGTTAGCTCCGGCCGTTTGCTCAAAACATTGCAACAAACGCCTTTAGGCCGATGTTTTTACTGGTGTTTTCAACAGAAACAAGTTTATGCCATACCGGCGCGTGATGAATGCTTTTGCTTAGGCTTTAGCAAATCCTTACGATGTTATTTTTACATGTGGCTTGCTTGAAGTGCTTATGGTGTGCTTTGTGCTTGTATCGGTAGATCATCCGGAGTGTGAAGCGTGTTACTTAGAAGCGCTCGAGCAAGACAACTATCATCAAGGCAAGTCATTTTGATCATTTTATTTTACCTATGTTTTCGATGCATGGTAGATCACCTTTCTTTGCCCAATTGCATGCTGCCTAGGTACTTGGAAACTTTAGTGTAAGTTGTAGTATCATGTGGTAGGAACACTACAACCCCGATACTTGGCCCCGGGACGACAAATTTCTTAATGCTATGCTTGAGTAGACGGGTTATCGGTTGAGTGTATACCACGAGTGATGCGAGGTTGATATAATAATCAAGACCGGCTAAGAAAAGATTTTCAAGACCTCGGACGCAATGCAACTCTGGGTGAAGGACGGTTGATCGGCTCCCTGGAGAACCCAGTGGATAACCGGGATGTTGGAGAGGCCATGTCATCATGTGGAAAGTTTAACCCAGGCTCGAAGAGACGGACGAAGACTTCAAGACTCAAGGCTTACCTGCACAGCCACAAGTCATTATGGGCTCTGGCTTGGTTGGACAACGCAGCGATTCTGGACAGGCGGTGCTAGCAGATGTAGAAGAACGGTAGGAATGGATGGGCACCGACAGGGATTCGGAGGGACCCGTTGAAAGACCATGTTTTGATCATCCGGTCTTCAAACACCCTGAAGTGCGAGGACAAACCCGGAGGCGATCAAACTTGTGGGGAACGTGTGCAAAACTCTGCAGAGTGCCGAACCTAATCGATTAGCCGTGTCCACGATCATGGACAACTTGAGCCGAAGGCATTGAATTTCCCCTGAACTCTCGACACAACTTAATAATGATGTGGGTGTTAACAACTATTCGGGCACGAGAATTGGTTGGCAGAACCATCTCGTTAACAACAAACAATGTAGTAATGTGTTGCTTCCAACCCTCTTGTTCTAGGATAAAACTGGCTTTATGCAAAACTTAGCCCCACCGGCCAAATATGCATGTAGAGATAGTTGACTATTATTTTACTCCTCTCTTTGATGACTTGCCGGCATATTCAATATGCTGACCTACACGGCTGCAACGAATCATGTTGCAGAGTACCTTTCCGACCAGGAGTGAGGCTACGATCTACGCTCAGCGACATGCCCTTGGAGTCGGATGGACTCGTCTACCTGATGCTTCCGCTAGTCTTCGTTAGATATCTCACGAGATGGCCTTCAGCCACTTTATTGTAATCCTTTATTGTAATAAAGTACTCTTTATGAGATTCGATTAATAAAGTTGTGTGATTGAACTCTTGAATATATAAATTATGTACTGTGTGTGTACCAGCATGATCTTGGGATGGTACGGAAACACCAGAGGCTTGACTCGTCTTGAGTCGGGTCGCTACAGAAATG
Organism: Hordeum vulgare subsp. vulgare; assembly: GCF_904849725.1. Lineage (NCBI taxonomy): Eukaryota > Viridiplantae > Streptophyta > Magnoliopsida > Poales > Poaceae > Hordeum > Hordeum vulgare. Next base: position 287,210,316 of record NC_058521.1, on the reverse strand, counting down.
GTATTCAGAGCACACGCTGACCTTAGGACGTAACCTCTAGGAATGGAAAAGCCTTAGGAAGAAAACTATTTTCTCTTATGTCTATAAATCTTCTATTTCCTCTTCTTATCATTTCTGACTTCTCTCTGATTTTCCAATGTTTAGATGGCCACCTTCATCCCTGTTAAGTTCACGGAGTTTTGCCAGCCCGACACCACTATGCCGTTCGGAAAGGAGCTGGTGCAGATCACCAAGGACTTAAGGATTGCTCTGTCGATTATCACAGGGAAGCCAACTTCATCTTACCCGGAGGATTCACGCTACAGGATAGAGGTGCACATTCCCGGAAGGACATTCCAGCCGCGCACTGAGCTGATGGATTTCAAGTTCATCGCACCCAACTGGATTCTCGGAAGGGACATGGCGATCCATTGTGCACTCGGACGTATCAAGGAAGAATACAAAGGCTGCCCTATTTCTACAGACCTATTCACCGTATCCCGGAGAAACGAAGACGAAGAAATCATCTAAAGGAAGACCAAGGACGCTCTCTTGTCTTATGCTCAGACCTTGGAGAAGTACAACTGGACTCTGGAGCATCATGTGATCAAGGACGCGAGGAAGATCAAGCAACTGTCAGTTCGCGAGCTTGAACTAGAAGAAGCAGCCCGGGAAGCCCATTATGAGCACGAATTGGAGGCGAAGGACTTTCTGGAGCGGATCGAGAAGCTGAAGACTCGAGTTGCATACCTGAAGGAGGAACTGGACATGGGAGAGAACCTTCACCCCGAAGGAGACGTAGCCCCCTGGATCAGCAACGACGAGGACTATGAAGAAAGCTCCACCGAAGGACCCATCACCATGCTTTTCTGAGGAGGACACTTAGACTAGACCACCAAATTTACTTTATCGTTATACGTTTTAGGCCGATGTTTAGGATTATCGAATTTTGTATCCTCGTGTGAACCCTTGTGATGATATTGAATAAAAATGTGTGGTGTGATACTTGTGTGTTGCATTCATATGGGTAGTGTAATTACTCATAGACCATTGTTCTATGCTAATCTCATTCCCCAGAAACATCAGATGCCTCTGAGACGCGCCCCTGAGTCCAACTTTCCGCCGGAACTCACCTAGTTGATCCAGCAACAAAACACCCTAATGCAGCTGATCATCCAGAACCAGAACAATAACAACAACCGTCACCCACCCCAGGCCGACAATCTCACCCGTTTCTTGAGGTTGAACCCTCCAACTTTCTCCAGCAGCATTGTGACAGATGATTGGCTCCGCAAGATGGAGCGTGAAATTATCACTGCTGGTTGTTCTGAAGCTGAGAAGGTGCGTTTTGCCGCGCATCAACTGAAGGCCCTGCAGCTTCTTGGTGAGAGAACTATACCACCACTTATCGCATTGTTGGAGTCACTTGGGAGCAATTCAAGCAAGCCTTCCGCACCGCGCATGTCTCAGCTGGTGCAATGAGTCTCAAGAAGCGTGAGTTTCGCACCTTACGCCAAGGGAATCACTCTGTGGTCCAGTACGTCGATGAATTCAGCATGCTCGCCCGTTATGCACCTGGAGACGTGGCCGATGACGCGGCCAAGCAGGAAAAGTTCTTGGAAGGAATCAATGATGAGCTGAGCATTCAGTTGACTGTAGCCACCTTCAACAACTACCAGGAGCTGGTTGATAAGGCCCTCATCTTGGAGGGGAAACACCAGCAGATGGAGAACTGCAAGTGAAAGTATGGAGTTGGAAAGTTCAACTCCGGCACTCAGCAGAAGCCTCTCTACACCCCCTATCCAGGGAATACCGGGACTGGATCCGGTAAGTTTGGAGGACACGTTCAGCATAACCACCCGGTGCACAACCATGGAGGACACAACCATGGAGGAAATGGGAACCACCGCAACAACACCAACTTCAAGAATGGTGGTACTGGCACTCAGCACCATTCAGCTCCAGCTCAGAAGGATCTGACTCACATCACCTGCTTCAAGTGTCAGAAGACGGGACACTATGCCACTGAATGTCCCCAGAACAAGCAAGGAAATGGAAACGGGAACGGCAACTCTGCAGCAAAGAAGCCCAATCCTTTTCCTCGAGCTCAGGTGAACCACATTGATGTTGAAGAGGTCTATGATCACCCCGATACTGTGGTTGGTAAGTTTTTGCTAAATTCACATCCAGTATTGGTACTTTTTGATTCTGGTGCAACACATTCATTCATATCAAGGGTAGTTGTGGAAAAGTACAGTTTGCCAACTAGAACCCTCAGCCAGCCTATCAAGGTCAGTTACCCAGGAGGCATGATGACAGCCGGGATAGGATGCCATGCTTTGAGTCTCAACATCGGGAACCATAATTTTCCCACATACCTCATCGTATTAGAGTCCCAGGGATTAGATGTAATCCTAGGCATGGATTGGTTGGCCAAGTATGAAGGGAATATTGATTGTGCCCTTAAGTCTATTTTTCTCACCACCCCCGAGAAGAAGCGGATTAAGTACGTGTCTCAGAGCCGGCACAGAGTAAGCGAGTAAACTCTCTCACGGGAGTAGTCCAGGAGGAAGTACCGATTGTATAGGAGTACCCAGATGTATTTCCGGAGGAATTGCCGGGCATGCCACCCGATAGAGAGATTGAGTTCTTGATTGAGCTATTACCCGGAACAGCCCCGATATCCAAGAGACCCTATCGGATGCCCGCAAATGACTTGATAGAAATCAAGAAGCAAATTAAGGAGTTATTGGACAAAGGGTATATTCGCCCAAGTTCTTCACCTTGGGGAGCCCCAGTGCTCTTGGTTGAAAAGAAGGACAAGTCCTTTAGAATGGTTGTCGATTATCGTGCATTCAACGATGTGACCATCAGGAACAAGTACCCCTTGCCAATGATCAATGATCTGTTTGATCAGTTAGTTGGAGCTCGCGTATTCTCACAGATCGATCTTCGATCCGGGTATCATCAGTTAAAAATTCATGAACAAGATATACCCAAGACAGCCTTCACCACTCGGTACGGCTTGTATGAGTACACGGTCATGTCATTTGTACTGACTAATGCTCCGGCATATTTTATGAATCTGATGAACAAGGTATTTATGGAATACTTGGACAAGTTTGTCGTGGTGTTCATCGATGACATACTGATATTCTCCAAGAACGAAGAGGAACACACGGAACATCTGCGTCTAGTTCTGGAGAACCTTCGAGAGCACAAGCTATATGCAAAGTTTAGCAAATGTGAGTTTTGGTTGAAGGAAGTCATATTCCTCGGACACGTCATCTCAGGAGAAGGAATAGCAGTGGACCCTGCCAAGGTCGCAGCAGTCACCGAATGGGTAGCACCCACTTCAGTCAAGGAGATCCGAAGTTTCCTCGGCCTTGCCGGATATTACCGGAGGTTCATTGAGAATTTCTGAAAGATTGCCAAGCCCATGAAAGTGTTGTTGAAGAAGGAATCCAAGTATATTTGGACTGAGGAATGTGAAACCAGTTTTCAAGAGCTGAAGAAACGTCTTGTTACAGCCCCAGTGCTGATATTGCCGAACGTTCGGAAGGATTTCCAGGTTTACTGTGACGCTTCTCGTCAAGGACTCGGAGGAGTGCTCATGCAAGAGGGCAAAGTTGTAGCCTATGCACCCAGACAGCTGAGACCCCATGAGTTGAATTATGCCACACATGACTTGGAACTAGCAGCCGTAGTGCACGCTCTCAAGACCTGGAGACATTTCCTGATCGGAAATAGTTGTGATGTTTACACTGATCACAAGAGCCTAAAATATATCTTCACGCAGAAGGACTTGAACCTCAGACAGAGGCGATGGCTAGGTTTGATCAAGGACTATGACATGAGATTGCATTATCACCCAGGCAAGGCAAATGTTGTAGCCGATGCGTTGAGCCGCAAGAGTTATGTGAACACACTCACAGCTGGAGGATTACCCCAGGAGTTAGTCGATGACCTCCGAGAGCTCAAATTGTAGATAGTTTCAAGAGGATTTGTTGCCACTCTGGTAATTCAGTCCACTTTGACAGAAAAGATCCGCGAAGCATAGAAATCAGACAAGGAGATAGCTGAGATTAAGCAGAAAATGGAAGACGAGAAGGCTAAAGGTTTTCGTGAGGATGAACACGGAACTTTATGGTTTGAGGATCGCATCTACATGCCCAATGATCCCGAACTCAGGAAGTTGATACTTCAGGAGGCCCATGATTCCCCGTACTCGATACACCCCGGAAACACCAAGATGTATCTGGATCTGAAAGAAAGTTTCTGGTGGACAGGATTGAAGAAAGACATTGCCCAGTTTGTAGCAATATGCGATGTTTGTCAGCGAGTAAAAGCTGAGCATCAGAAGCCAGCAGGTTTGCTCCAACCTCTGCCGATACCTGAGTGGAAATGGGAAAAGCTTGGTATAGACTTCATCATAGGATTACCCAGGACCCGTTCTGGCTATGATTCTATTTGGGTTGTGGTCGATCGTTTGACCAAGGTAGCTCACTTCATTCCGGTGAAGACTACTTACATGAGTGCCAAGCTGGCCAAGATATATATGAAGAGGATCGTATGTGTGCACGGAGTACCAAAGAGCACTGTGTCAGATAGAGGGACTCAGTTCACATCAAAATTTTGGCACCAACTCCATGAAACCTTGGGAACGAGATTGGAGTTCAATACAGCTTTTCACCCGCAGACAGATGGACAGACCGAGAGAGTTAATTAGATACTGGAGGACATGTTGAGAGCTTGCGCACTAGACTATGGGTCTAGTTGGGATGACAATTTACCTTATGCCGAGTTCTCATACAACAACAGCTACCAGACCAGTCTGAAGATGGCTCCTTTCGAAGCTCTATACGGAAGGAGGTGCAGAACACCGTTGATGTGGGATGGAGTTGGAGACCGACAACTTTTTGGTCCCGACCTTATCCGAGATTCTGAAGAGAAGGTCATGCTTATTCGTGACCGACTCAAGATAGCTCAGTCCAGGCAGAAAAGTTATGCTGACAGCAAACGCAAGGAAGTAACGTACAAAGTGGGAGACCGAGCATATCTTCGGGTTTCTCGACTTCGAGGAATCAAGAGATTCGGTGTGAAAGGAAAATTAGCACCTCGTTTCATTGGCCGCTGCAAAATTCTTGAGCGTAGAGGCAAAGTTGCATACAAACTAGAACTGCCGGAAGGATTGTCCGGAGTTCATGATGTCTTCCATGTTTCCCAGTTGAAGAAATGCCACGCTGAGATGGCCGATGTTCCGTTGAGAGATAAAGTGCCCCTAGAGGCCATACAGCTTGACAGTGATCTGACGTATGAGGAGAAACCCGTCAGGATTCTCGAGACTACCAACAGAGTTACCCGCAGCAAAATCATTAAGTTCTGCAAGGTGTTGTGGAGCCACCACACCGAGGAAGAAGCCACCTGGGAACGAGAAGAGGATCTTCGTAGAGACCACCCGCACCTGTTTTCTAGCCAACCCGAATCTCGAGGGCGAGATTCATCTTAAGGTGGGTAGGTTTGTAACATCCCAATTTTCCTAATTGGGAATGTTTTACATTGTAGCTAAGCATCTATGCATATTGATCGAAATAAAACTTTAGCACGTGAATTTCTTCTTTTTGATTTGCATTTCCATTTTTTCCTCGCACGAGAAATGCCCGGAGAAAATACTCTCTTGCACGCAAGAGAGAGAGCGGTGGAAAATGACCCTCCAAAGTACGGGCATTTCTAAAATGTTGGAGCCAAGAAAATCCAAGGATCATTTGCAAAAATAATTGCAAAAACAAATAAAGCAAATTTGGGAATTTCTGAAAAAAACATTTTTTTATGTTTTTATTTTTGCTTTGGAAAAATGTTATTCGGGTAAAGAATATTTTTCTGATTTTTTGGTATATAATACCCTATATTAAATATTTTTATTTATTTCCTTTTTTCGCTTTTGTTTTCTGTTTCGGAAAAGGATTTAAAAAAAAGGAAAGTTCAGCCGCCGCGTGAGCGTTTATTAGGCCGTGGGCCGAATCCCACTGTCCCAGGGACTGGATCTCCTAGATCCCGGCCAACCGAGCCTTCCTTCCCCGCTCCCTCTCACTTCCCGCTGGGCCCCACTAGCCGATTTTTTTTCCTCCCGCGGCCACCCTTCTTCCTCCCCTTCCTTTCCTTTACCCGAAACCGAGCAGCACCAGGAGCACGGGATTTCTTCCCCGATTCTCTCCCCTCCTCCCTTAGCTCTCCCCTCTCCTGGCCTATATAAGAGCCCACCCCCTAGCTGCCCCGTTCCCACCCTCGCCGCCACCCCGCCCCGTCCCCTCGCCGCCCGAGCCCACCTCGCCGGAGCAGCGAAGCTGCTGCCCTTCGGCCGCCTACTGGAGCAGCGCCCCGACTCCCTCTCCGCTTCGCCCGAGGCCCCCTTCGCCGAAGGACCCCCGCCGCCGCCTCCCCGACTCCTCCTCCGCCCCCCGGAGCCCCTCCCTCGCCGGCCACCACCCCCTCGCCGGAGCTACCCCATAGCCAGCACGGTAGACTCTCCCATCTCTGTTCCTCTTTTCTTTCTTCGTTTTCTTTTTTTTAACCCTTAGATCTCTACTCAACGGTTTAGATTAGATCCTTAGAATAACCTTTCAGTTTCGATTAGAAAGACCGGCGGTTTTATTTCACTTATGTTTCAGCCAGCAAATTTTAGTTAGCTCCGGCCGTTTGCTCAAAACTTTGCAACAAACGCCTCCCTCGGCCTATAGCAACATGCCACGTGTACCCTCTGCTAGTTTACTAGTTAGTTTTATTTTTTCTGCCTATTTGCAAAAACAGAAAGTTTCTGTTTTGTTTTGGCCACAACTTTTGATCCCGAAGTCCAATGAGATTGATTCTTTTTCCAGTAGCTCACAAATTTACTGTAGTTTTTAAAAACATATAATGTGTCTATGTTTGAAATTTTCAAATATAAGTTAGAGCAGATTTAGTTTAAACCTTGTTTTGCCTATTCCAGGAGTTTAAAAAATGATTTTGAGTTGATTCTTTTTGCTACTGCTTCCTAGTGATAAAATCTTACTGTGGTAGAAGTTTCAAAAATTGTAAAGTACTTTTACTGGTGTTTTCAACAGAAACAAGTTTCTGCCATACCGGCGCGTGATGAATGCTTTTGCTTAGGCTTTAGCAAATCCTTACTTGCGATGTTCTTTTTACTTGTGGCTTGATTGAACTCCTTATGGTGTGCTTTGTGTTTGTATCGGTAGATCATCC